>NW_019268525.1:5674264-5697623 GCF_002738365.1 Cucurbita moschata | reverse complement strand
TTTTTTTTTTTTTTTTTTTTTTTTTTTTTTTTTTTTTTTTTTTGTGGTTCCCTCTCTTTATCTTTGGAAACGAATTTCATTTGTTGTGAGAACGGAAACTACATAGCATGCTTCGTGGTCAATAAGAGTCAAGGTAAATAAGAAATAGGTTTGAAGTCTCGGTGGTGTTGACCTAAGACTTGATAGCCTACAGCGTTTCACAACATTAAATGATTATCTTATGAACATAGTAACGATGGAATTAGACTCTTATGAGACATTGAACGTCGAACATTTGATGAAATTTCTTGCCTCACCTTCAGTTGAGAGGGAAGGTAGATTTGACTCGACTATCAGACTTGATCTTTAATCTGACACCAATCGCATTCGACATCCTACTTCAAACGGGTCTGTTTCAATAAAGACATTCCAACTTCAAAGACAGGTGAGTCGGATCAAGGAGTTTGACTGCTGGGATTAGATCAATCTATTCCGTTAAGGCACTCCTAATTTCCTTATTTTTTGATTCCTTTGAGAGTTTCATCATTTATCATTCACTTCGCTGCATTCTTCTTTCGAGTAGATCTGTCAGCATCTAGCCACCCAAACAATCTTGTTGAACTTTTGACAAACGAAGACAACTTATTTTGCTGAAAATTCTGCCTGAAGCCCACAATCCTACCCCATTTGAATTCGAGTTTACCTTTACACTTCAAACAACAGTCAAGTATCATTATTATTACGCTAACCATGAAGTCTTGAAGGTTTGTCCGTTATTACAATAAGAACGAAAGTAACCAAATAAGAAACCTTCTTATTTGTCCATTTTTCTAATGATCGATCTAGATAAGTTCCCACGAGCACCTCTTAGTTGTATTTACACTTTTCAAAATCTTGAAAAGAATCCAACTCGAAATCAAAGAAGTGATAGATATGGTGATCATGTGACCCTGAAACCCCCTAGCAAGCTAAGGGGCATGAAGAACACACACACAGAGAGAGAGAGAGAGAGAGAGAGAGAGAGAGAGAGAGAGAGAGAGAGGCATGTTCTACACAGGCTGTTCTCAAATGTGCAGAGCATGTGGGCGAACGTGCAAACTTATGAAGAGGCTTTACCATTAGGGAAAGATCCACACCCATATTATGCTATTTTTCTCCCCAATCGCCAACCAAACCAAAAGAAAAGAAAAAAAAAAAAAAAAAAAAAAACCTGAAGATTGCAGAGTTTAAAAGGCCCTTTTGGACCACTGGATTTCTGCAATACCAAGGACTCAAAACCATGCATAGCCTAAGTGGTAGGGTTACATGCACCTATACATATAATATATATAATATCAAAGCTGTGCTATTATTATATGTGTGTTTCTTTGGATGGTGGTGTTGAGAAGAATCAAACCTATTCACTCTTGTTCTAACCTATTTTCTTATGTGTTCCCTTAAATATCAACAAAGGTTTATAATAAAGTTTCATTTTAGATCGTTGGTCCTTCCCCTCATATCTGTTGAACTAAAATGTAGTTGAACAGTTTATCATATTACAAAACAGCGATTGGGTTGCGGTTAAATGTTTATAGAACAAGACTCTCATGTGAGTCTAGATCGATGTCCCTTCTCATATCAAACCCTAATCTTTCAAGTAATCAAGCTCGAGAATGAGCTTTGAGAACTCCTGGGTGTGGTGTTTTGGTTAAGAGAATCGAGTGTATTCATAGTGAAAGTGAGTCCTTCTTCGCTGTGTGTAATTGTGTCATTCTCTATAACGCTCGAGTGAACCCAAAAGTAATCTTTGTAATCCTCCATGTCTGATTCATACCAGAATTTGGGGTCTAAATTCAATATTTGATGATTATGACATTCCTCTCCATCCTCTTCGATATGATCACGTTACCTATTTGTCTTGAAGTTCTTCTAAAAATGAAGACTTTTTCCACAAACCAACATGTTTTTTACGAAAACTCTTTAAGAGGCCACCAACATACGACCATCGGGTGGGGAAGTTTTCACTCTCAGAAAACATAGAGCGAGGAAAAAACATGCTGAAAATTTCATATGAGGAAGTTTTCACTCTCAGAAACACTTCAAGACAAGTAGGTAACATGACCATGTTATAGAAGATGCAAGAAACTGCCACGATCATCAGGTGTTGAACCCATATTCCAAATCCTTATTCGAATCATAAGCACGAGGTACTATGGGTTTCAAACCCGCTCTTCTCTTCTAAGTCTCTCTCTTAATATGTATATATTAAAAAAGCAAACATATAATATACATAGTTTTAGTTGTTAAAGAGGGAAGCAAATGATGATTATGTTAGATGTTGGGTCAGCTGGTGAGCTTTTTCTTTGAATTAAAATAATTTGAGAAGAACATGCATCATCTTACTATTAATATTTACACATAAAACTTAGTTCAAATACATGAAATTTAATTGGAGAAGCACCAACCCATTTTGTCATATTTTTTAATTTACTTTTTCAATAATTAATTCCACTTTATTTTTGTCTCCTTTAACTGCATCAAGATGGACCTCCTTTTTTTTAAAAAAAAAATAATTATTATTTTGAGAAATATTATTTAATGTGATCAACTTTTTTCACGTGTTGTACTTCCATAGATTTTGAATTTCCCCTTTGAATTAATAATGTTAATATTTAATTACTTCCATATTTTTAATTCTTAGGGAGAAAAAAAAAACAGAGTTAAATTGGGTCGGGTTCATAATAAATTTGCATAACGCTATGATAATGGTTAGGTATTCTTTCGATCTCGAGAAATTTATTTTAATTAATGCATAAAATTAACATAATAAGTGATTTAAATTATTTTTGACCGACCTAATTAATTAGAATATAAAGGTACGATTCACTTTTTTTTTTTTTTTTTAATGGAAAGGTAATGTTCCAAAAGGTGTATTATTTTAACCAAAGCTACTTTTGTCCTTTTCTTCGTATTTTAACCGTTCTTTAGTTTAAAAAAAAAATTAAAGAGTAAGATTCGAACATCTGATTTGTTGATAGAAGTTAATGTATGTTCAGTGTTTAAAGTTTTGAAATGACACTCATAGTCTCGAAAGATTAAAAATTTGTGTACATGTTTGAGATATGCTCAAATTGGTTAATTTGCCTAAGAAATATATATATATAATTTAATAGTATAAAAATAGGTTGAAAATGTCTAAAATATTAAAATACGGACGTGGCTAAAAATATCGAAGTTGGGAGAATTTTGAAAAAATAATTATACGACCGGACCAAAATAATTTGAATTATTAAAATTCACACAATAATGTGATAATTAGAGTATAAACATATCTAAAAGTATATACTCAACAAATCTGGTGAAAACGAACATTTAAAGCTAAAAACATAATATATGATACGATAAACACAAACAATTTCTTATTATAACTTATAATCAGTCAACATGATTGATTCAACGTCACACATGTTATTGAATCACAACAAATCACACCCATCAAATACAAATCTGAAGACATTCACCCTCGATCACGAGATCAGGGTTTGGATCGTTTATATGCGTTTCAAAACAACAAAGAGTTGAACTTTTTCTTGGAGCTTAGAGTTGACTTCCTCATTATAGGGTTCAAGTTTATGGGTGACTCTTTCAAATATTTGGTCAATGATGTTAGGGTCATTGCCAAAATGGTTGGTGAAAATGCCTTCCATTGCAGCCCTGATATGGTCAATCCACTCTCTGGTGTCCACCGCGCCTTCAATCCATGTGGTTGGCGCTGTTAGCTCCATCCTTTCAATGCTAAACTGCCCATTTTGTTCCACTAATTGCCTCATTTCAGCTGGACATGTTATGTATATGGGCAAGTTAAAGGTGTCCACTTCAGCTTCACTCACCAGCCCCTCTTTTGACATGTCAATGAGCGTTGTGGCTAGAAGATCATATAGCAACCCTGATGGTAAGCCAGCAGCTGACACTCCATCAGGGTTCCCTGATGTTATGATCACCATAATCCCTCCTTCCACCAGCTCCTCCGCCCTAGCCCTCAGAAAATCCCCCATATCCTTGGCATATTGTGCTGCATATGCTGCAGCCACCGTCTCCGCCGCCCCGAGGTAATGTATCTTCCCCTTGTTCCACGCTGGCGACCGCTCGTCTAGTACCTCCTCCGGTATCCTGGACAACCAATGCACTGCATACGACGAATGCATAAATTGCACCGAGGACGTCGGGAATAGTCTCTGATGGAATGACCCCGCCACACCAGCTGCAAAGTAGTCTCGATCCTTCGGCATTGATTGGAAAAGCGTGTTGAAATCATTGGTAGTCTGTATTATGTATTATGAGTATGAATGAATTTAAATAATGTAATGATCAACTTTTGATTTAATTTAATCACCTGATCGTTAAAGAAGATTTGAAACTCGGGTAACGGTGAGGTAGGACACACGGATTGGAACGTTCGTTTCATCGATTTTACAATGTGTTGCATTGTCCCGAACGTGTTCGGTCCCGTTGCGCAACCCATGTCGGCAAGAACAAGGGTATTTGAAGGGGATGAAGAAGAGAGCTTTTGAATCTCAAAATTGTGGGCAATTTCTTGATCAATTTTAGCTCTTTCAACGTTTGCAAATAATCTCTGAAACAAAAGGGAAAAGAAGGAATAATATGATGAACATAAAGAGGTGGCCCATGCAGATCCAACACTTGGAAATAAATAATGGCACTTGTGTTTGATCCGTACAGAAAATATTGCTGACAAAGCTGATAAAATCAAGGCACCCCATGAATGTTCTTGGTGTTAATTAGGGCTTCAAATTGGCCAACTTGTTTGTATTTTTTATTACAAAAGTTTACTTTTTTTTGTTCTGACTTTTTAGGAGCATATAATTAAATAAAGGGTTTATTTCAAAGATTGTTTATAGGGTATCTTAGAGTGGGAACAAATTAAAGGTTAGTGGCTAGGGTTTGTAGGGTGGAACAAGGCCTAGGGATAGCTATGTCGGAATAGAATCTTAATATTAAATTTAAGAGGCGAGGTTTCAACGAGAATTGAGATCATGCCGAGATCCCATGTCGGTTGGAGAGGAGAACAAAACATAGAGTGTGACTGGAAGGAAAAGTCCAAAGAATGGACTTTGGCTGTTATAAATAGTATCTGAGCCAAACAGTGAGAGGTGTGCCAAGTGAGGTGGATTGTGAGATCGGGAATGTTCATTCCCCATAAGTGTGTGGAAACCTCTCCCTACTGGATGCGTTGAGGGGAAGTTCAGAAGAGAAAGCCCACAATATCTGGTAGCGGTGAGTTTAGACCGTTACAATTCATGAATCTCATTAGTTAAAGTTTATAGCAAACGGGTTCGAAGAAAAATGAATGAAAAATTGAACCGACATGTCGATGGAGCAAACCTGATAAGAAGAGTTGTTAGAGTAGCTGTGGGTGCCATTGCCTCCATTTGCAGGAGAAGAATGAGAAAACTTGGAGAAAATGGCGTCTTGATTGCATGAATCTTGCAATAACTTAGCCATTTTCAAGGGGGAGAGAGCAAAGAATGTGGAAGAAAGCTCACAATGACTGAGCTTATATAGAACTTCACATTAGGGAAATGCACCAATTATTTGAAGGGCTAAAAACACTGTCAAATAAAAGAATAAAAAATCAATAATTGAAGTGCCAAAAAAAAAAGGGAATAATAATTACACCTAAAATAATACGAAAACATCACAACCACATAACACATCAACCTTTTCAATCGTATCCAACGCTTTTCTATACTTAATGAGATAGAACAAAATAGTTTAGTTACTGTGTTATGAACGATATCTATCTTATTATCGATAGATATCTATGTATGTATGTTGGTTGGTTTGAGCCTTCTTCGGTTTGTTGACTGACCGACTCATTCCTTCATATTGTTTAAGTGGACCCGTTGAAGTTAGCTCGATTGGTTATTTAGTGTCTAATTATTCAATATTTTTTAGGTCAAATTTAAAAGTTAGATTTTGTTTTTATTCAATAATGATGAAATTTTTAAAAGATTAAATTTTAATTTTTTCGAACTATAAGGACTAAATTGTAATTTTAAAATTTGTTTTAATCAATAAAAACAATACATAAACTATTTTCATTTTAGGTGTGCTCTTTTGTTTATTTAATAAAGTAACCCCTATTCTTTTCTAATTTACTCTTTAGCCCCACACTACCTTTTTCATAATTTTTTTTCAAAATATTTATTTCGGTATCGTCTATATATATTATCAAACCGAGTATATTTCAGTATGTGTATCATTAGAAATTGGCGATCTTTTGGTCTATATTAATAAAAACAAAAATTTAATTAAATTTTTTAAAAATACCAGGACTAAAAATAATAGAAACGGAAGTAGATAGATTGAAATAGATATTATCTAATTACTTGGCGCACATGGCATTTTATGGACTCTTGCTATAGTAACAGTTAAATAGTTGGTCCATCCTATAGAATATTAGTGAGCTAGTTTAAAACGTTTCTGTTGTACAATTTTTTATATTGTTTTTCATTTGAATCTCAAATCTTTCGGTTCATGATGTTCTTGCCCTTACCTAAAAAAAGTTTTTGAAATACTGAGTATTAAAATACTTAGTTATGTCACCCTGTTTGTTAAGGTTAGATATGCTTACACGTACGACAACGTGCAAGTGCGACAGTAAGATCTTTGTTTCACAACACAAGTTGTCTAGCTTATAATTAAAATATGTCTAAAAATTAAGGTCGTCGAGCTTGTAACCCTACTTGATTCCAAAAACGTTAGCGTCCACCGTTTGACTAGAAATCAAATATAGGTCTAACTTGTGAGCCAAAAACAAAAATTCACGTCATCTGGCTTATGGTGGTACAATTACCTATCCGTAATATATAACACATGACGTGTATATATATATATATATTTTTTTTTTATTTAAATGAAAAAAAAATTAACGAGTAAGTTTGGTCTAAAAAAGTGTTAAACTCGAGACAAAATTTAAAAATATTAAAAAAAAAAAAAAAGAACCTGGGAGTTTTTGGAGTAGCTATGGGAACCATGGCCTCCATTTGCAGGGCAGGAATCAAGAGGAGCTCCCTTCATACCTCCCAAAATTATCATTTTGGCCATCAATTTGAGGCCATTTTATACCCATACAGGGTCAAATGTGTAATCATACTTTTATTATAAAAAATAAAGCTTTTTAAATATTAGAATCTGATGCTCGGAATATATATATATATATATATATATATATATATATATATATATATATATATAGTATGATATGTTACAAAAATATTTTTATTCTCTCAAAAATTGTAATAATATCTTTCACCGTTTATAAATATTTCGTAACTATCATTTTGATAAAAATTCACTACAATTTTAGAAGAAATTTTGGACAGAGAATTATGAGAGGTCAACAATATTGGAAATTTAATGTATTCATAAAATATTTAAAATTATAAGCTTAATTTTAAAAATAAATAATTAAATAATTATCCAACAGACTTAATTCTTTAATTTTCATTTTCTTTTTAGGTCTTAACAATTTTATAATTTCGAATATAGAGCTAATTATTTAAAATGGTTATTATGAAAGAGAGAATACACCAAAGTTCAAACGAAGACTAATTAAAAAAAATGAAAATTAATTGATTAAAGAAAATTTAATCAATTAAAGAAATTAATTAAAAATTTTGATTTCCAATGATTTGATGGGAATAAATTTATAATTTAAACCTAATGTTTGAATTTTTTTTATGTTTATTGATTTTGATAATTTAACAAAATGATGATGTATTGAGTAACTTATTTTACCTAATATTATTTATTATTAAATAAAAAGGACCACTAAATTGTTGATATACCAACCATAAAAAAAATATATCACAATTTTTTTTTGAATTTTTTATATTTTTGTTATTTTACTATTTATTGATGGGAAGAAAATAATTGAAATAAATTTAATATTAATAAAGATACAATTGAAATTTTTAAAGGACTAGGGACCAAACTAAATAAACTTTTATTTAATTACTCCAATTATTAAATAATATTAAATCTATAAATTGTACGGACAAATATTGTTTTGAACTAAAAAAAATAAAAACAATATTCAAAGGAGGGACCATCAATAAATATTACATTTTTTTAAAGAAAAGAATATTTAAGTTTACTACTAAATACCCCATTGATACATATAAAGTTTTGTAGTTTTGTTCAAATATATAAAAAATAAATATTTAATTAAATAATTGAAAAATTAGAATATTATTTAGTTTATTCGGGAGAATACGACTAATTGCCAAATCTTTATATTTGGGATCGTTGAAATGAAAAATCGTGTGTAGCCTTCTAGAAAAATTTGGAAACTACGACTGAAGACGTAATATTGATGAAAATAAGATTCTCTATAAACTTATGAAAATATTGATGAAAATATGGACGTGTCAATAGAAATTTAATACCTTAGATTTAGTCACTCAATCGTTAAAACAATATGTAACGACCTTAATTTCTAAGAATAAGTAGAGCCATTACTATATACAATGTAATATTTTTATATGGAAACATTTATTTAAAATCGTTCGTAAAATGTTATGGATTTATACATAAACGTGAAGAGCCTCAAAATAAAATAACTAAAAATATTTAATGTAAAATTAAATAAAATTAAATAAAAAATTAAAATATGTTCTAAATTTATATCGGTAAGATCTACGAAATAAAATGCAACTGCTCAGTTGTATTGAACCCCCGTGAGGAGAGTCAGAGTTATCGTGGTTCTGAAAATTTTGGTTTGTGTTCCTGCTGTCTGCTGATATAGGGCATTCCGCAGCCCCAATTAGCCGACCAAATAGCCCTAAAATATACTGTTCGACTGCCGTGGACCCTAAAATTTCCCTACTTCGGGAAATCTTCGGCTTCCATTCAGGAAGGTTCACACAGCCCTAGATCTTTCTCATCGATCGGATCCTCTTTGGAAGTTATTGATGTTTGTTAGGGCTCTAACGAGTTAATTGTTTACCCACACGGCTCAATTCTCCCAATGTTCTTCTCCAATCTCCGATCGACGGCGAATGCAATGGGCACTCGGGCTTAGCGTTCCGTTGAGGTGCTGCTTGAATTGCTTATTCTAGAGGTACGCCTTCTCCTCCGACAACTTCGTTGAATTTCAGTTTAGTGGTGTTGGACTCTGAATTATGCCCATGTTTAGTGAAATTCAGCTAGATTGGGGTCCTTTCGCGATAATTACTTTTAATCTAGGGGGCTAAATGACTTCATTGTAATTTAGTCACTATTCGAAATTTTACTTGCGTACGGGTTCAGTGATTTCTTTCTTTATAGGGGTCTTCAATGTAGTTTGGTTGCTCATAGAAATTTAACCTGCAAACGGGCCGAGCAGCTCTCTCTTTGTTGGTGTACAACTTTTGACAAATTCGTTGATTTCCAGTCTAGTGGTTTTGAACTAATGGACTCTATGAACTGTCCCCCATTTTAATTAAATTCAACTAGATTGTGATATTTTCGTTTGAATTGTAGTTTATATATATATATATTTTAACAAGACTCGTATTAATTTGAAGCAGTCTCTTGACTTCTAAGCAATTTAGTTGTTCTTCTAAGTTTTACTTGTATGCGGAGTATCCCTTGTACATATAGCTAGTATGTTCAGCAATTGCTATGTAGTTTGACAGTGTAGAGACTGATATGAATATTTGAATGCTTCGTAGTTGGTTTATTTATATTATTCCTGCTTGCCATATATGTATGATTGGTCGCTTGGTGTTCCTGTTTCGAAAACACTAATTGATATTTTTCTCGTTTCCGAAGGTTTTTTACTAGAAAAAGTAAATAATGGGCCTATCGACTGCCACTACTTCTGTTTCTGAGGCCATTCAGCTCTGTGTATTTGATTCAAGGAGAGGACAACAAGAGGGACAAGAGCTGGATAAGATATTATTTTTCTATCCAGCTGATTTACCCTTTACAAAACAATTATATATCATTGGGCTCAGCGAAGGACTTATCACATTTACAAGGTCAGTATCATTCTTTGTTCTATTTTTCAAAAATAGGTATCCATCATGCATAGATATTTGAAGAGCAGATATAAGAAATAAGAATGCCAGAAATTTCTCAAAGAATGTTGGGAACTAGCAACAAAATAAGCAAAGACACTTTTTTTTTGGAGTAAAATTTCGTGCATTGGTGATATAGTTAGTTTGTGACTTTTTTGTTTCTTCCATTCACGGGGCCAAACATGATTATACTTCTGTTTTGTTTTGTTTTCTTTCTTCCCCCCTTTTTGCAAATGTTTTTTTCAATTCTACTTGTACATGTAATCACTGCATGAAAGACAAATGAAACTATAATGGATGCATATTTTTCTTTTGGGCTGAAAATAATTCTTTCACTAAACAAGGTCCTTGTGAACTCCTCAATTACGTTCTTTAGTAAGATATTTAGGGAGTTACTTAATTACGGTTGATTAGTTTTAATGAGATAACAAAGTAAACCCAGTCGATTTAAGTTCTGCTCAAAGATACTTCAATATATTCACATTTCTTGCCTGAGTTGGTAGTTAAATGAAGAATGAAAACTTCATGCAGAACATTCTCCCCAGAGGCTGCTTGTGAGGTCATTGAAGCAGAGAAGCACTCTCATGTATTTTTTGAGGCAGAGCAAGATATATGGATGATTTTGGTACAGTTTTGTTCTAATTAATGTATCAGTAAATGGTAGTAGTACTATTTTGTTTGGGGATCACTACATTCAGATGGTCACATCTTTTATGTTTTATCATCAATGCAAGTAACATGCTAGTCTGGTGTCACTCAGATGGAAGCAATGTTAATATGGTTAAATAATTTTCTTACATGCTACTTTAAATCGTTGATTGCTTTAATTGTCCTGAATTTCATATAATATCTAATGTGTTATCCTAGAATTCTGAGTTACTTTCAGAAATTAGATTTTTGTTTATCTTATTGATTGGTGACATCTCTTTTTGCGTTGACATATGTTTAGATTAAATGCTTACATTTTACTCGTTGGAATTAAAGGTTTTCCATTTACCAAGTTTCTTTTTGAGAAAAAAAAAAAAAAAATTCCTCACTATTTTTCTTTGGTCTCTTTTGTTTCAATCATGTGTACTTGCAACTTACCTGTGCAGTGTTTTCAGTCATGCATTTTGTTGTTCTCAACTGCTCTTTTGTTCTCCTAAAGAACCATCTTAAACTTTAATTGCTCTGTATTTCTAATTAATTATCTATGTTAGGGTAGGTAGTGGAGAAAAATAAGGAGTTAGAAGCAATTTGGCGGATGGATGCATTGCAGAAGCTTCTTAAGGAAATCCACTCTCTTTTTCTAATGTTTCACGGATCTATAAGGTTATTACTTGAGAAAGAACCGACAGGAGAAGCTTCCAGATCACATTTGTATTCCTTCATCACTGATTATCTGAATGGTAAGTCATTTGCTGCCACTTTTCAGCTAAAATGTTTTTCATGAAGTCAAGTACTTACTACCTTTGTTTCAAAACATTTCATTGTAAGTTACTAATTGTCAGCATGTGAAAAGCGGTCTGCATTGGATAGGTGCTGCTGTGGTAATATTGAAATTGCTGATTATCAAGATTGGGATTGAAATTGCTGCATTTCATGCCTAATTCCTTTCTTTCTTTCGAGACAGATTTTCTTGTTGGAAAGAAACTACAGTTACCATCATTTGTAGACTGTTTAAAGGAACGTGGAACTGTACAGATGCTGACCATAGGGCGAGATGCTGCCATTGAAGTTCAGGTTTGTCCCTGTAAAAAAAAAAAAAAGCTCCAAAAATTCGTATGTGTTTGATGCAATGCACTTAATTAATTAATTAATTTATTTTTTTTGTTCCCCTAGATTCACAGTTTTTTTTTTTTTTTTTCCTTAATAAGAAACAGAGAGAATAGTCTTAATACAAAATCAGGAGGAAGAAACACAAGGATAGTCTTCCAATCATTAATAAGCATGGATATAGTTGCCAGAGACTTGTTAAAAAGGAAGAACTGCTCCTGAGGGGCCTGCCCTTTCCTTGTGTTACTTTTTGAATCTCTTTATGCTATTTCACTTAGTGTTGTCAAGCTTTAAGGCTTTATATCAACCTGTCTCTAAAATCTAAATAGGAATCTTTGATAATGAATTTGAATTTTAAGAACTCTTACGTAACGTGATGAAGAAACTATTTAGTTCTCATGCTACCAGCTTTGTTTGGAATAAAGATAGTGAAGAATTTGCACTTCGTTGTCATTTATATTTTTGTTCATTGGAGTTAATTGAATTATTTACTTATTGCAGGCACTCGTTAGAACACTGGATTCTTGCATTGGAAACGCATCATGCCACTCTCTGATTTTATTTCAGGACTTACTGGTGTCTACTACACTTTCTCCTGTATGGTTTGATCTTCAAGTCGTTAATGTTCATTATGATTTTGTATTTTTTCAAATTTCATTATAAAAGCTGAAATACACGGGGGTACTAAAAACCAAGTACATATCCATGAACTGAATTCTATTTTAAATGTTATATGAGTCATTCAAAATTTTAAAGCAATTGGCTACAACCTCTTTTTCAGGATGACACTACAAATTTATTTTCATATGCTGTTCTGAGATTGACTCCACGTGTGTTATCTTCTGGCACAAGTTCTTGGTCATATTTAATCAGAGGAAATGCTGCATCTCATGTTGCTCAACATGGTGGAAATGTTGGTAATCGTGTGATACGACCCTTGCAGCATGGAAAATGGTCAAAAGGAAAGGATGGTTTTCTAGAAACTGATATTTGGGGTATGGGGGCAAGTGGCTGGGTTGGTTCTACCCCAAAAATCTGCCTTTTTCAAACGGAGGAGCAAATGTACCTGTATGTATACCAGAATAAAAGTCTGACTCTGATTCTTCTTGTTCCTGTTTCCTCAGTACCTAACGAGGAACTAGGCATTTCAATCGTCAGGCAGCATATTCTTGAAAATGTTAGTTGGTTATCTCTTTTAATGGATTTGATTATTCTGCTATCATATAATTTTCCTGAATGAATTTTCTCCCTGTTAGTATTCAATTCTTAATTTTGTAAGGGTGATTTTATGTCAAAGCATTCAAAGTTGGACATTTGAAGGGAAGAACTAGTAGAGTAGAAGGACAAGAGAAGAGAAGAAACATCATCTATTTTACAGTGGGAGAAGAGTGTAAAATTGGACTAGAAATAGAGAGATTAGAGGAAGAGATGAGCACAGGGAGGAAACATAGGTTCCAATATTTATTGATTCTCATATATCATCCTGTGTCTCATATCGGATTCCGAAACATGTTAAGGAAATTTAGAAGAATAAAATTTACCAGAATAAATATAAAAGGTAGTCAGTATTGTAATCAATAACATTTCTAATAAGTTCATTCTAATATAGTATTGCAAATGATTAATATTCTAGTTTGATTACTCACTAATTTCTTTTAATGTCTATTAAACTGGTTTATGAATCTTTTAATTCCTTCCTTTCATTGGATTAATTTCTTGCTATCTTCTAGGCGTCCCTGAAGATCATGAAAGTTGAAGAAACATTGTCAAAGGGCTGGGGTGGGGAAAATGCTTATCATGTTGGTGGGTATCGTTATTTACTGGTAGATGGTGACAGACAAGTATCCAGGGCTTCACCACCAGGAAAAGTTACCACCCTCGCAAAGGTAAAGTGTTCCTTGACAATAACTAAGAAACAAGTTTTATTCCGAAATATCAAAATATACATCAAAAAATGTCCTTAGAGTCAGTTACAAAAAGTCTCTCCTTTTAGCACAAGTGTGCCTTTGTATTCTTTTATTTTCACAAAAGCTCAGTATTTTAAAATAAAAAATAAATAATAAAAACCCTTGAAAGGGCACTCCAAGAAGAGGCTGAACGTAGAATGATATCTCATATCCCACTAAATCTCCTCTCTATACTTGTTAACACCCTGCTCCATTTCTATCTTGCCAAGTTTTCTAAAAAGTAGCTCTAACCAATGCATTGTAGTTCTCATCTAGAGTGATGATTTCTAAACATGCATTGGCCTCAACGGTTTTAGGACAGGTAACATTGAACTGAAAAATACCTGAGTGGTCTATGCCACTAATATGAAGGGCAATGGAAGAAAATATGGTCCACTTCTTGGCCACTCTTTACACGTTTCACCAACTTAGCGATAGGCAACAGCAAGGAGTTCTATTAACTTTGTCACAAGCGTTTAGCCTCTAAAGTAGAGGTTCCAAACAAAAACTTCTTACTTTTCGAACCCATTCAGCTTGGATTGAGATTTACAAGAAAGTTGGCCATATCTTTCTTCCTACTTTTGCTGCAGGTCAGTATTTTTTTTGACAATCATTAATTTAAATAAAATATTAAGGCCCCATTTGATTATGATATTGTTTTTAGTTTTCTGTTTTTGAAATTTATACTTGTTTCCTCCTACTTTCTTTACTATGGTTTTCAGATTTTTTAAGGAAGCATTTGAATTCTGCTGGACGTTCAAAAAAACAAAAACAAGTTTTAAAAACTTGACTTGGTTTTTGAAAATAATGGTAGAAAGTAGATAACCAAACAAAGAATCTTAGAGACGAAAGTAGTGTTTATAAGCTTAATTTTAATATTATAGGGATCTTTACTTGCTATGAGTGAACTCGGTCGTGTTTCCTAGTAAAGTAATGCATGGAAGAATGAGGTTTCTGATTTGAGCTCTTGTATTACAGGAATCTTTACTTGCCATGAGCAAACTCAGAGAAAAGGTAGATCTGGAGAAGAGTCGTGCAAAACAGGATAGTGTTGATGAGGAAAAGGAACTGGAAGTAACTATCAGAGCAAAAAACAATGCTTGGGCTATTTCTCGAATCACAAGAGGGAAAGAGCTTTATATGGTTCTGGAGAAAGCCAACGAAACCCTGCTCTATGCCTCTGATATGGTGGAGAAATTCAGCAACAGGTATCATTAATTTTTTTATTTACATTTTCAGCATGAATACCTCAAACTACTCTTTAGCAATGGCCATGTCCAGTCTGATCGGCCATTTTCTCGGCCAAAGTATCATTAAGAAAGTAATTACAGAAAAGTTCTCATAGCCAACACCAAGAAGCTGCAACAAAGAGAACATTTTCCAAAACAGACCGAAAAATCGCATCATCTTTTCCTACAAACTGAAACTATTTTCTACTTGTGGTCTACAGGTACTGCAACGGAGCATTCTCCTTGGATTAGAGGGACACGCTTCCACTGTCGTGTCTACGACGTTGTAAAATAAAGAGCAGAGGTTAGACGGATGTGCACAGTTTCTAGTTTTTGCTGCTTCATAATTGGAATCTCCCTTCTGTAAATTTCTATTAACAATAAAGTGAATCCTCTCTCATTTTCTGTAGAAGAGGGGAAAAATATATGCATATATAGGCCTTCAACCATGGAGAGAAAGAACATCTAAGCTATTAGAAGCCTGCATTTAGTCCTATTCATTTATTTTAGCAACAATTTAAAACTTGAGCTTCTTCCCTTTTGGTGGAATTCTCTGAAGAAGCTTATATAATTCTTCTGATTCTGAAAATTGTGAAGGATCTCAGGAAAACTCTTCATATCATGCATCTGACTTGGTGTTAATATTTGGGAATGAAGGATATATATAATAATCCCATTTGATTGTTCTTGCATGTCAAAGGCCCTCTGAGTTCGCTGCTGCTTTCTATTATGATGGCATTATGCTATGTGCCAATTTCCAAGTCCCAAATGGTATATGATTTTAGGTATTCCGCTAATTGCGTGTATCGACTAAAATCACTTTTGTCGTATTCATAATCACTTCTATGCATGTTTTTAGTCATTAACAATCAATCTGGATGGTACTGTTGAATGATAAAGGACATGTTGAGGATGATTTTAAAATTTGTTCTTGTTTTTATTTTTGTTTTTCTGACAAAATATTCCTTTCTAAAGTATGTACATCCAGTTCCATTTAACTCTTTATGCAGAAAAAGTTCCTGTCCTGTGAATCATTTTTTGTACAAACTTGTGACATATTTATATTAATATTAAATATATGTTGACCTAAATTATAATAAATTCTAATCCAATTATAATATTCCAGATTTATTTTTTAAATAATGAATAATAAATGGTTAAATTATATATATATAAAAAAAAAGACGGTATATTATGGGTTTTTTAAAGTTAAGTTCATAGGCAAAAAAAATTTAAACACGGGGGAAATAAATTTAAAAAATGTCGTGTATTTAGATTTTTTTTCTTTTTTTTTGCCTATAAATTTAAATAAAAACATCCTTCAATATTTAGTTTAAATCAAATTTCAAATTTCAAATTACAATTAATTAATCCATAGTTAATGATATTTTTTGTATTTTACCAAAAATAAAATTAAAAAAATTAAAAAAAGAAAGCCTTTCGCCATCGAATTTCTTTCCTTTCAGTACTCTGTCTCTGACAGTTCGCGGCCACGGCAACACGCATCTCACAGTTCGACCGTTCGCATTCCATTTTCATTTCCTTCTCTTAATACTCTACTGAAGTTCCACTTTCTCTCTGCATCAATGGCGGACGGCTCTACACCAATCCACCTGGATCCTCACAAGCAGGCTCTTCTCAACCACCACACCGAGAAGCACTTCACCGCCGGCGAGATCGTCCGTGATATCATCATCGGCGTCTCCGACGGCCTCACTGTTCCTTTTGCCCTCGCCGCAGGACTTTCCGGCGCCAATGCCTCTTCCTCCATCGTCCTCACCGCCGGTATCGCTGAAGTCGCTGCCGGCGCTATCTCCATGGGACTCGGCGGGTGCGACTCTCTCTCTCTCTCTCTTAATCACCGCCATTGACTTTCCGTTTACCTAGAAAAATGTCGCGCAATTAACATTGAACTTGATCGTTTTCGATATCCAAAATTTTGCTGGAGCATTGAGTCGGTTCTAGTATAGAAATTGAATCTGAGTTTTTCTGTAATACTGAACCGAATCGTCCTTCATTTCGCATTTGTATTTTGTGTTTGTGTAGATATCTTGCGGCGAAGAGCGAAGCGGATCACTATATGAGAGAACTGCGGAGAGAGCAAGAAGAAATCGTCGCGGTTCCCGATACTGGTACAGATTGATCAACTCTTTTCTTTTTTTCCTTTTTTTTCCTTTTTTCATTCCTTTTTAGAGTTTCATTTTAGATTTCTTACTGAAATGAAATTAGGATGAATATGAACAAAACATTTCGTAAATGGTAAGTTAATTCGGAATAAGATTTGTTGTTCAATATGGCTTAAGGGTAGTTTGGGCATATGCTTAAAGAACGGCTTTTCCACGAAAAAAATTGGGATTTCTGTCAAAATATTTGTTTTAAGGTTAAATTATTAAATAACACTTCGGTCAATTTTGCCCTTTTATTCTTTCAAAAATTACAAACCTTTCATATACATTTTTAAAAATATTTAGACAAAAAATTATGATTTAAAATATTGCAAACCTTGTGTCATGTGTCAATCAGCTCATATCTGATTAAAATACGTGTCCTAACCAGTGGTGAATCCCTGTAGTTGAATTAGAAAAACGCTAAAACAATATTCAATTTCTACTTTTTGAAGATCAATCCAACAAACTCATTTGAATTTAAAACTTTTTTTTTAGTATGATAGAATGGGAGGTTAATATGTGATTAATTCGGAATGAAAGGGTTCACTTTGACCGTTAAGAGTAGGTAACCCGTTCCGTTCATGTGTCTTTGTTTCTATTGCATTCTATCTCATCGTATCAAATTCTATTCTGCAATATTTGAAAATCACCGTCAATACTTCGGTGTAGGTCCGGGATAATCCTTTGTTCCACAGTCTGGGTCTATTTACAACTAGCCAATTAAGAATTCTTAGATGTACTAGTACTAGCAAGTGCATCTTTGATGCAGTTATCGATTCTCTCGAGAGATCACAATTACCGTGAACAAACATATTAATGACGAGGAATACAATTTTGTTATTCTATTAAATACTTCGTCTTCTGAAAGAATTTTATTTGGCAATATAAATGCAGAAGCGGCAGAAGTAGCAGAGATATTGGCACGGTATGGGATTGAACCCCATGAATATGCTCCAGTTGTGAATGCTCTTAGGAAGAGACCTCAAGCTTGGTTGGATTTCATGATGAAGTAAGTTCTCTTTCTCCTCCTTTAGCTGTGATACCATTTTATAATTATTTCATTTTTTGTTTTCTGTTTAATAAGATTGATATTTTCCTTTATTAAAATCCATATAAGATATAGACGTGAATATTTTATTTAATATTCTTAGGCGGTGTGTTTATCTCGATCCCAGAAATTTGTCTCATATAGAAAGCAAAGGTTAGCGCTTTGTAATAATAATGCCCATCTATAATCCATTTGAAGTTTCCAGCCTTTTCTAACTTAAATGTTCACTGCTGCCACCCAAGAAGATACTGACATCACTATTTTCAGCTGCTTCCTCTTACCTCCAAAACCCAATATCAAAAGGGTGGTTTTACAAAACTCTTATTCGTTTCAGAGTCGTGAGGGGAAACTCGAAAAAAAAAGCCTAAAGAGGACAATATCTGCTAGCAGTGGGTTCCGGTTGTTACATTTTTTTTTTTCTTCAAATTACAAATTTAGTAGTTAATTTTATTTTTATTGTCACTTTAAACTTTACAATAAGTTCATCATATTCAAAAGACAAGTTTAGAAAGTATTATTATCAAGGATGAGTTTAGCAAACAGTATAGTTTCAGGTTCGGTTCATGATTTAATCCGTCAACTGTTTGTGTGGTGTGGTGATGTAGATTTGAATTAGGATTGGAAAAGCCAGATCCTAGAAGAGCTCTGCAAAGTGCACTCACAATTGCATTGGCTTACATATTGGGGGGGCTGGTGCCGCTCATTCCTTACATGTTTATTGCAAATGCAACCAGAGCAGTGACAGCATCAGTTGCATTGACACTATTAGCGCTGCTCGTTTTCGGGTATGCAAAGGGTTACTTCACAGGTAATAAGCCCTTTCAAAGTGCCATCCAAACCACCCTTATCGGAGCCATCGCATCTGCCGCTGCTTTTGGCATGGCCAAGGCTATACAACTGTGAATTAACCCGCCCCCATGTCAATATCTAATAAGAGTATCCCCCCCTAAGGCCACGTTTTTAGTCTAATCTCATAAGATGAGTCTAAAACTTTTGCCAGTTTTCTCAGTTCAGGTCTAGAAATGAACATTTGATGCGGATCTTAGAACATTAAAACATCTTTTTCAATCCTTGAAGTGTTTGGTTTGGTATAATGCTTGAAAGTTGAAACAAAAGTATTACCTTGCGGCATCACCAAGAAAAAGATGGTTGAAATTCTATAAACCTGTCTGAAACTCATTACTCTACTTAAGATATTGAAATGGCAGCAGCTTAAGATTCATCCAACCTTTGTGACATCTCAAAAGTTTCACATTTCTCCATTTGCCTGATTAGAATCTCAAAATCCTGAGACTTCTCTTCATGAGTTCGAGTATCGATTGTTTCCATATCCAGTTCATCGTCCTCATTGTCCACAGATCGTTTTTCGTGGTCAATTTTTGTAGCATTATCTGAATTCCCAGAAAAAGGACTAGCTAGAAGAAGCTGCTCCCATGCAACATCTTGTACATCTGGAAGAACAAATTGAGTATGATTGTCTAAACACAACTTTTCATCCAATAGCACTTTCATGAAGTCAGAATTAAGGAAAAAGTCCTTCATTCCATCAGGAAATGGATCAGATTCTTGCTGTTTCCCCATACCCGACACTGCTGGAAGTAGATTTGCTGGCAGTTCATCTAGTGGTCGTTGATGATACCTGACTATCATACCATTTGAAGGTACTTGTTTATCATCTGGTATTTGTTCTAGCATATTGCTCGTGTCGGCCATGCGCCAATTTTTCTCTTTCGGTTGAAGAAACTGAACCAAAAACCCAGGGCTTTGCACTGCCATTACTAAGAATGACAGCATCTGCTGTTGATTCTTTTCCACACCTTGAAGGCGGTCTCTCAATACGAGCAACTTGTCCTCTGAAGTTTCTTGGTGCTGCTTAAGTTTAACCAATTCCTGCATTACAGAATTTTTATCAATTTTAAGACTCTCAACTTCCTTCCACAGCTCTGTATAATCATGTAGTTCAACTTGTCCCTCAGACTTGTCTTGGGGCTGCGCTGCGTTATGCTGATCTGTGCCCTGGATGTTTTTCCTTCTGTAGATGTTCTTTAAGAGATGTTTTTGTCCCTTAATGAATCCATCAGTTGCAAATACCCAGCAATCTGTATCTATTTTCCGAAAGCCCTGAAATTTATGGAAGGAGCCACTTGTTACAATCATGATTTGATCATTCAAAACTATGTCAGTAATGAGGGACAAATGTAGTAAGAGGTTTGATTGTTTAAATTCATATGTATGTGGAACCGTGCAACTGTCCAAGCCCTGCTAGGAGATACGTATGTTCTTTAATGTTTTTAAAATGTGTTTACTAGAGAGAAGTTTCCACACCCTTACAAATAATGTTTCGTTTCCCTCTCCAATCAATGTTGGATCTCCTCCCTTCGGGACCCAGTGTCCTCGCTGGTACTCGTTTCCCTCTCCAATCGATGTGGGATCTCACAATCCACCCCTTTGGGGCCAGCGTTCCCTGGCACACTGTCCAGTATCGGGCTCTGATTCCATTTGTAACAACTTAAGCCCATCATAAGTAGATACTTTCCCTTTTGAGTTACTTATCAAGGTTTCCAAAACTAATGTTTTGTTTCCCTCTCATATATATGAGATATATGAAGTTAGGTGAGATTTAGCATGTACCTTCACAATTTAAGAACCATAACTTCAGGAACAAAACTCTCATTCTAGAAAGAGAAAATACAAATCTAGAAGAAAATAATACTTGGGAGTCTGTTTCTACAGATTGCATCATGACTAAATCAGGTGTCCATGAAACAATGAACATTTGTGGAGAATGCTCCAAAAAGGAGTAAAACAAAAGGCTGCGAGACCTTTGTGAAATTTCTTCCTCACGCCAACCCCAACTCCTCAATAATAGAGTATTGTAAAACCCTTCACTATCTTAGCAATGAACGCTCTCCTTTAGAATTTCTATTCCTCTATCAACCTTCCATGAGCAGAGTAGTGATCATGGCTGAAGAACACAAGTATCATACTTTTTTTTTTTTTTTTGGTAAGGGGGCACGGAAGGGAGTGGGCCTTACACTCTATGGACCATGCACGGGATCCATCTGGCCCGGAATCTAATGGATAGATGGTTAATCCTCTTTTTTTTTTAGTGATTACTATACATAGAGAGGTCGGCTCTAATGGATTGCCTTTAGGCCTTTCTTGTGCAGCTTAGTAGGAGGATAAAAGGGGCCTAAGCCATAAGTGAGATACCACTCTGAAAGAGTTAGAAGTCCAACCTTTTGCCACGACCCACGGGCCAAGGGGCAGTCTCAAGTGGACATCGTCCAGCAAAGCCTCGAAGAAGGTGAGGTCAATCTCAAAGATCTCATTGGCCGGCAAACCAAAGACGCTTCTAGTCACAGTTGAGAGTAAAGATTAGGATGATGGCTAGGTCTACTAAACCAGAATACATAGCCAGCTATTGCTAATATGGAACAACAAAAGGAGGCTCAATTCACTAACTTCACCCAAGAGAGTAGATAGAACAACCTCATGGAATTGGGCAACAGACTGACAGAATTCACACTCTCACGAGCTTAAGACCAAGTCTTACACATAACCTCATCACGACCTATGCAAACTATGCCCTTTATTAGCACTCAATTGCGTTATCTAGAACAAAGATGAGAATCAGAACTCCAACACACAAAAAAATGATGGAAGACAGAGAGAAATAGAAGAAAGAAGAAACTGACATAGATATTAAGCTGGCGCATGAAGCTAGAGAAATTGCTGTGCTTAAAGTACTTGGGAAGCATGTGGACACAGAATTGGGTGATGTCCACAATCGTAAAGCTATCCTCCGTAGGTCTCCACGCGATAATCGAATTGGTGGCGTCGTCGTCAACCATCTCATACAACTTCTTCACGAACGGCGCCACCGTCGATCCCTGCCGCTCCGCCGCGGATTTCACCATCGCTAAATCGATTACGACAAAAGAACAAAGTAAGAAGAAGTTGGGAATTTTGAGGGTTTATTTGCGGTGTCGTGTTGTTTGGTTTTCAGTGATGCTTCTTCACTTCTCCGTACCTTCCTTTCGCCATTGTTGCTGTTCTAATAATCCCGGATTCTTGCACCAATTCCATCACTTACACACTGCCACGTGTACCTTTGACCGCTTCCTTTTTTTCTATTTTTATATTTTCAAATAACTTTAAATATTATTTTTTTAATTAATAATTAAGGTTTTTTTTTAACCTTCCAACTTTTTCAATCTCTTTGCTTTCAAATGTCTAAATTAATTTTTAGAAAAATATTATGAACTTCTTTAGTGTTCAGAGATACCATTTTTTAATATTTTGTGTATTTATAAATGTATCAATGTATAGATTGATATTTTTCTTCATGCTTTTAATCAATTTCAAAACTAGTCATTTGAAGATATTTTTATAGAATTTGATTAAATAATAATAATAATTTTATTAAAAAAATTGAAAGAATGTGTGGATTATTTTAAGATTCATTGGTAGATTGATTAAAGGTTTATAATTGAAACATAAATAAATTGTTTATTAGATAATAAATATGTAATTATAGAAATAAAATGATCTTTTGGCTCATGAATTTTCGTAAATGATGGAGTTATCTGTAATTATTACACTTATAAACACAATTTGTCCTACAAGTTTATAGTTTATCGTGTAGTTTATAGTGAAGTGACATTATAGTTAATTGGAGTGACATATAATTAATGAATGAAATTAATGTATCAAATAATTAAGTCAATTAACTAAATTTCATCGGAACTTATAACATGTAAATCCAAAAGTCCCATTGCTAGCTCACGAAGACACTAGTTACTTAGATATACAACATGACAGGACAGGAGAGGTTGGGGCAAAAATAGAGACGAAGAATATAATCTTCATCTACAGGGTGAAAACAACTGTTACCGGTGAAATTAACCATCAAACCTAATAGCAAATCAAGCGGCCCAACCCAATCCAACTCATCGAGCTATAAATTAGCCTGAGGGTTGAACCTTAGGGTAAGGCATGAGACACAAAACATGAGACCAGAGACACAAGCACAAGACATGAAGCACAAGACACATGCTTGAACATATGAATCTCAATCCCTGACCATAACCTAGAGGGCCAACTCGGTAAAGGTCGACTGAGACGTAAAAAGGCCTCGACACCCCCCCCCCCCCCCCCCCCCCCCCCC
>NW_019268525.1:5651252-5673664 GCF_002738365.1 Cucurbita moschata | reverse complement strand
CCCCCCCCCCCCCCCCCCCCACGAGATCGACCTCAAACAAGGATGATGAACCATGGCCAGGAGGCTGGTCATAGCTCAAAGCAAATTCACATTAAATATTATGCAAAGGTTTATAAACTGATATAATACACAATCCAAAAGAAAAAAATGAACCTGGAATTGAAGCAAATCCAGTCATTATATCACATCCAAATATATTTACATCTTTTACTAAATGAACCATAAAACAAAAATTTGTCTCAGTTTTTCCCCTTTTTACTTTCTTCCCATCGTGAAACCGCAGCAATATGTACACTGTGATGTGGAAATAAGATTAAAATTGAATGACATTGACAAATGCAAAAGTTGAGGCTCATGCACCTTGTGATGGATAAAGCGTGCCGTTTTGCCTCGACACCGTAGCCAAACCGTGCATCAACCTTGCAATTTCTGATGGATCGTCGAGGTAATACTTGGCTTTGCTCGGTTTTCTCCCCACTGTACATGCAAAAATTTCAGCTCGAGGCAAGATCAATGGGCCTTCCATGGAACTCGAAATCACCTTGAACATGTCTTCGTCTGATCTGTCATCACCGATGCATAGAACAAAATCTGCAGGGGTCCCCTTCTCTTGCATTGCGGAGAGAAGTCGTTTAGCTACAAGACCCTTGCTAACACCCTGCAATTATAAAACCGAACATCAGATTCACCCACATCGTTAAGGTTGATAAGAAAAAGGAAATGCCAGATGATATAATAGTATATGGATGCCTTAATCATCATCACATTGCTTTTTTCAGGATCTGCACAAAAAAAGAAACAGTCGAACACCAGGCGATGTGCCAGTGAAAAGGCTAAGCTCCGAAGGGGGTGGATACGATGCGGTGTGCCAACAAGGACGCTGAGCCCTGAAGGGGGGTCCCACATGGATTGGAGAAGGGAACGAGTGTCAGCGTCCTCGGGTCCCAAAGGGAGGTGGATTGTGAGATCCCACGTCGGTTGGAGAGGAGAATGAAGCATTTTTTATAAAGGGGTGTGGGAACCTTCCTAAGGTGACACGTTATGAAAACCTTGAGGGGAAACCCGAAAGGGAAAAACCCAAAGAGGACAATATCAGCTAGCGGTGGGCTAGGGCTATTACATTTTCATTCGAACCGTATTACCCGAGTCAAATATCAGATGCTTCGAGAGGAAAGGATTCCAAGTTCATAGAAGTGGGGGGATGATGAACAAAGCCAATCAATCCTTAGTTGTAGCCTTAAAGTCATATTCAGTAATCAAACAGACCATGAAGCTCAGAAACAATTTAAATTTTTAAAGATGAGGGCCAATGAGGTTGAACCTGTGGTTTAACTTCCACAATATTTTGACCACTCTTGACTGTAACTGGTTCATTGGCTAGGACACTTTCGAGATGATCGAAGAGCTCCTTAGCTTGACACGAACCAAAATCTGGATCTGCATCTTCGTAACACCATCCAAGCGCAGTTTCTCGATCTTCGATTGTCGAACCATCGGTTGTTTCGGTGTAGAGTTTCATAACGGGCTGCACGATCTGCTTCCAATAGCAATCTGCAACTGGTAAACTGGTTTCCCATTCCTCATCCTGCTTCATCCTAAAAGAAGAAAACAATTCCCTTAATTTTGCCATATACAATAAGACAATCAACAAAACAGTATAGACGAAGCGTATTCATCATGTGATAATTCACCTAATAAAGTATCCGTGCTCGGCAGCAATGCCGAGATTTTCACAAGGGCCGAACCATTCGGCAAGTTTCTTTCGGCTTTTTGCACTCACAATGAATACCATATTGTTCTTATCTCGACACAAGGTATTAAGCGTTTCGAGGCATTTTGAAGTAGGACTCTTATCAATCGAAGCTTGAGGCATTAATGTACCATCATAGTCCAAAAGAATAGCTCGAGATTTCGTCCTCTTATAAGTCGAAAATATGTGTTCCAATGCCAGCTTCCTGAAGTTCGGATCAAGAGCCACAACTCTAAAACTTAAACCGAACCCAATACCCCAACATCTCTGCCTCACATGATCCCGACAAGCCCTCTCCAAATCTAGTAGGAAACTTCGAGCCCAATACCCAACATCGTGCGTGCTCACATATCTAAAATGCTTCTCATGGCGGAGCTGCTTTTCGGCGTCTTCCATCTCTAATGCACATTCCATTGCATCAGCTACAGCATCAATATTCCACGGATTAACTCGAATTGCTCCGCTTAAGGACGGAGAGCACCCAATGAATTCAGATATAACCAACATACTCTTCTTCAGAGCTGATGATTCACACCCCAAGAGCTTATCTAACTTATCGTTCCCTTGGCGGCTGACAATATACTCATATGGAATGAGATTCATACCGTCCCGAACTGCAGTGACCAAACAACATTCGGCAACGGTATAATATGCAACTCTCTCATAGAATTTCAGTGGCTCCTCAATCAACATAACTGGCTCGTACCCCGGTTTCCCAAACGTGTCGTTAATCCGCTTAACAGCTGCCTTCGTCTCATCCTGAACTTCTTTCACATCTTTCCCTCGGCCTCTCGCAGGATTGGCAATCTGCACCAATACTACTTTCCCCTGCCATTCAGGGTGTGTGATCAACAACTGCTCCATAGCCAAAAGCTTCAAACTAATACCCTTAAATATGTCCATATCGTCAACACCGAGCAACATTATCCTATCTCGATCACGAAACTGTTCGATAAGCTCTGCAACCTTCTCCTCTGTCTTCTGAAGGCTCAAAACAGATTGAAGTTGACCCATATGAATCCCAACAGGAAGGATCTTAATACTAATGGTTCGACCATAATACTCTATCCCAATATAACCCCGTTTCGACTCGTACCTTAGACCAAGCATCCTACTACAACAAGAAAGAAAATGCCTAGCATAATCAAATGTATGAAACCCTATCAAATCCGAATTCAGGAGCGCTCGTAAGAGCTCCTCCCGAATCGGTAGTGTTCGATATATCTCAGACGACGGGAACGGACTATGCAGAAAGAATCCAAGCTTGACTCTATTGAATCTCTTCCTAAGAAAAGTAGGCAACACCATGAGATGATAATCATGAATCCAAACAAAATCATCCTCAGGATTGATCACTTCCATGATCCTATCAGCAAAGATCTTATTCACAGAAACATAAGCCTGCCACAGCGGTCGGTTAAACCGACCGCCGAGGTCAGGCGACAGAGGCAACATGTAATGAAACAGAGGCCATAGCTGTTGCTTACAGAAGCCATGATAGTAACTAGTGTAAAGCTCTTGAGTCAGAAACGTTGGTACACATTTAAATGTTTCTAAGAGTATTTGAGATACCTCATCTTGTTCATTTACCTGAATATCTTCCTTGAGACAACCCACATAAAACACCTCAAAATCATCATCACCCAACCCATCTTTCAGCTGCAGGAGAAGGGAATTTTCATCCCAGCTGAAAATCCAGCCGCCGCCTGATTTCCGCTGAGCTCTGATGGGGAGCTCATTGGCTACAATGATAATCCGGTCACGAAGGGCGGAGGAGGACGACGGCTCCGATGAGACGCTCTCTGGTCGATCGTCATCGATGTCGGAGATTAAACCGGCGACAGTCATAATCCGAGGGATTTGGCGGTTCATACGGCCGAAAGACGGCGATTCTCCGGTGGCGAGTTCAAGTAAATTGGAATACGACCTTGAAACCATTGATTTGTGGATGGGATTTTTCTATCAATCCATGAAACAAAGGGAAATGGGTATTTGAAAAAACACTTGAAAAACAAGAAAAAAAAACGATTGAAATCGAACCAGAATCGAAAACCCAGAGAAGAAGGAAGAACACAGAAACAAACACTCCCTCTCTGTATTGAACTGAAAATGAAAAATCCAGAGAGACCCAGAAGAAGCAAGGCAAAAGATATCCAAATTTCAACTTTTTTTTAAAATAATTTTCCAATTTGGAGACGAATTACAGAAGAAAAACAAAGGAAAAAAGTACGGTCAAGTGGTTGGAAGAAGCATATTCTGAATTCAGTGACGCATAAGAGGAGAGAGATAGATGGAAGGAGAATGATCAAAATCGGACGGTGGAGAATTAAAGGAAATTAGGTTATAATGGTACATATGAGTAGCACTGGATAATTTCCCCTAACTCCCTCGCTCTTTGTTCTTATCCGTTTCTTTTTCTCTCTCTCTTCTTGCGCCGTTGGTGAGTCCGTCAGTGCCATTGTTCTATAATATTTAAATTTAAGTTTTTAGAAATTAGTTTAAATATTATATTATATTATATTTTTTTAATAAAAATATATTAAAAATGAAATTATGACATTTTTTTAAATGGAAAATTCCACGTAATGATGGGGAATTACGTGGCGAAATGTGAACGCTCGGTTAGAGAGAGAAGTCTGTCTCTCTCAACTCTGTTCTGCTCGGTTTTTGTGGGTTTTCACGAAATTCTTTGACGTGTCACTCCCGGTCGGTCGGTCGGATTATTTCCTTTCAACTCAAAATATTCATATTAAATTATTACTATTATTATTATCATTATTATTATTAATCTTTTTATCTCTATATTTTACTTAAATTATAAGTTTACCACATTAATTCTCATTAGATTTTAATTCTATAATTCATAAGCGCCTAATTTTTTTAATAAATTACAATTTTATTTTTAAAGTTTGAACATTAAAATAATTTTGCCTCAAAATTTCAAAAAAAATAATTGACGATAAGACTTAGTTATATGTTGTAAGTCGTCGTTGTCGTCTTCTTGCTTGCATCACATATAACACCAATTTCAATTTTTCAAAACTCTCTTTCAAAATCTCTCTGTCCCATTTTTTAAACTTTCTTCTTGAATTGGGGCTAGAGACTCGAGTATACGTCGCTTGGTCACAGGCGATGCAAAAACGAATTGGCTAACTCACTTAAGTAAATTATTCGTACTTGAATGAATCAATACCACCTATTTTCTAGAAGGTTAAATTATTAATTTGTTAAAAATTTGAGGGCTAAAAAGTAATTTTGATATAATAATTTAAAACCATGAAAAATAATTGAAATAAACTAATTCGGTTTGTCTCTCATATGGCTCACATGGATGGGGTGAAAAAAATAATACTGAGAGGTAAAATATTAAAATAGAAAGATTAAAATAAAAACAAAAAAAAAAGTACATTCGAGATCTGGCTCCAGCTGGACGTCACGTTGACAGAATGAAAGGCCACGTATTCCATGTGGGCCCCTTAGTGAAGTGGGAAAATAATTATTAATAAAGGATAATGTATTTAATCCATCCGACAGGGCATTGTTTAGTAAAGTGGATAAGCAGGAAGCACAGAATGGTACACGTGGCAAGCTTTTTTAAAAAATAATTAAGAAAAATGAAAATTTGAGTGTTGGGATTTGGGAAATGGGAAATTTTGGAGAAATTTAAAAAAACGGAAAAAAAACAAAAAATTACAGCTGGCAGCAGCAGGCTTCTCAACTAAACCAGATAAGGTTTCGTGATTAAATAGGCAACCATTCTCTGTGCTGCCACCCTACCGTTATTATGCTGCCCCCTCAAGCCACAACGTGGGAAGCTAGCTTTGTCAACGTACTACTAACCCGAATGGTATCGGTTCAACAACTTTATAATGATCGTCAAAATCATGCCTTCTTATGCAAATGATCACGAGTAGAATAAAAACGAATATTTAACCTTGTTACTTGTTAAAAGACTTTAAATAGTAAAAGAATTTGTGTTAGCGTACTCGCTTTAAGAGCATTGAAAAATGCTTTCAAGAAGAGCGAGTGTCTTTAGCGAGCTCAATGGAACCAACAAAATCTTTGAAGCTCTCCATACCCATTATTGTCTCACTATTAGAATCACGACAAGGGATCTAATAACCACTTCACCATCAGGGACAACCATATCAGAATTAACCTTGAAAGATCCATGGGGGAGGAGACCACGTGTTAATGATAACGACAATCTTGCTTACTTCAACAAACTAAGAGAGCAAATCCACTATACGTTGAGCAGTTAATTAACGATCCATAGTTTACACTACATTCATCGCTCACCTAATGAAATCTAAAGACGTGGACGAATGATCAACAAAGACTAATAAATTACCACTATATCAAATTATTGCAATAATTAGAAAGAAAATTAAGATAAAATACATATATAAAAAAATAATAATAATAATTATTACATGGATAACATATTTTAAACAAAAGTCAAATTCAAGTATACTATAAAATACATTATGACAAAAGGCACGCTTTTGACTATAATTTTAAAAGAGAAGAATTTATGTCATTTTTTAAAAATACATTAAATTTACGCTGATTGGTGAAATTTCTATAAATTTCTTCAACTTGTATTTAGCATAAATTTTAAATAGTCCATTTTTGGTTGAATATGTTGTTTTCCATGCAAGTTGAAAAATGTGGTTAAATACAATAAAAATTGTTAAATAAAATTTATGGATTACAAAATAAAAATAAAAATATTTATAATAAATGCATGGAAGGTGGTAAAATAAAAGTCAAAGTCAACTACTTAAATAAAATATTCTCCTTAATTTCTTGCATATACTCCAACAATAATTAACATAAATCTTTATACTCTAATTTAATGCACTAAAAGATATTAAATACTTACCTTTTAAATTTTTTTTTTTGAATTTTCAATTTCGTCTCACATAAATATTTCTTATTAACTCTAATTTATAATTTATAATTTGGGTAGTAGCACAGTAGCATTTTTAATTAGTAAACGACTATAATATTCCTAAGTATAAAATAAAATAAAATAAAATAAAAACGGGCTTAAAATATTGAATTACATTTCTGTCCCTGCCACGTGGATACCAAATTCAGTACCAGTTTGGACTTAATGGACATTCAAACTTGGGCTGATGACTAAAATTGGGCTAAGATGTATTGGGGCTTTTCCCATAAATGTTTATTTATTAATTATTTCTCTTTTTGTTTTACTATAATCATTCATAATTTACGGCGTTTTTTTAAAGAAAAATTAATATACATATATATTTTAAATAATCAAATTGGTTTGGAATATTTTTTTATGGAATCACTTTAAATTAATTATGAATGATTTTAATCCAAATTATTTTTATATGAATATTTATAAACATATGCATTATATTCACGTATAAATAATAAACTCTGGGGATACCCTTTTCGTCATTCAATTTAATATGAGATAATACACAATAATCATGATTAAATAACCAACTAATTATCCAAATACTATTAATGAACCCATCATCCATAATAATAAATACTAGCATCATAAATCAAATATTTCAAATTTAATAACCAAATAATATCCAAAAGCAGGCTAGAGTTAAAAATTGATTTAAAATAATAATTATAATAAAGAAACTCAGAAAATTTCTATTCAATAAAAAATAATGATAAAATAAACATGCATGATCCCGTATAAAATCATGGTTTTGTAGAGTGATGTATAATAAACTTTCAAGATATTATGACATACATACTTTTCGAAGCTGACATACATAATCATAACATTTTAATCACGGTACCTCATAAATTAAATTTTTGGTGCCTCGATACTCAGACACATAGTCATACCATCATGGTTAAGAGATTTTGCACGCATAGAGGTACGATATATCAAATAAAATAAACATGGTCATATCAATCGAATAACACGCAGTAAATAGACACAAAATCCATGTTAGATGTATGACATAATAATTTCAGTCAATTAGCTCGTATGTGTTCCAAAAGTGAGTCTCGGTGCTCCTAATCTTGTTTTGACCAAACATTCCTAGGTTTAGCTTCATGTAATTTGATTTTAGCTACAATACTCTACTCATTCATAAAATCGAATAGAGCCTATTCGTAGGGTTAATATCACTTAACTATCCCAAAACTAATTCTAAATAGTGCTAAAAATATTTAGTTCTCCAAAAAAAATAGTTATACAATTTTGAAATAGGCAAGTATGGTACAACGAAGCAAAAAACAAAAATTTAAGTTATCTAAGTTGCCAGAAGCTGAGGGAGTCGAGTCCAGCCACTTGGAGCCGCATGTTGGGAACTGAGCCAAGACGCGAGTCACAGTTGAAAAGGATCAACTGGGTAGAGCCTCGTACACGTCGTTGAGTGGTTGCATGAATTCTAGGGAGTCGTTGAAATTCAAACAATTGCTACAAACTAAACGGTAACATAGTAAAAAAAAAAGTTTGTGGTAAAAATTGATATATTTAAAATTTATTTATTTTAATTGATTAATGAGTTAGATAATTTTATATATTTAAATTATTATCGAGAATTAATTAATTGTGTTTAAATAATGAGCAATGTCCGTCTAAGGCATAGCCCTGTCGTAATAGGTCCGTACGGAAAAGGGAGGGAGGAGGAAAACGCGCGTGGGAGGGTGATTCAGTGATAGTGATATATAATTCTTAGATAAACAGGAGGCGGGAGGAAGTATAGACTCACGTCCAATTTCACATTTCTCTTTCGCTTCCTAACTTCCATAACTGCTCTGCTTCTATCACCAAACTCATCACCGCACCATGAAGTCCAAAACGCGAAGGTCCAACCTCCAATCTCCGTCTCCGCCCAAGAAGAGGCTTCGGTCTCAGCTTCCACGCCGCAGGCGGGATCCGATTTCTCCTTTTTTCTGCTCGCCGGACTCCAGCTCTGGCTCCTTCCACGGAGGAGGACCTGAGGTTACTACCAAACTCGACGCGGTTTTTGGATTCCAGCGTGGTACTGCGGGTTCGAGGAAGAGACGATTCGGTTCCATTGGTGGCGATCTTCAAGTCGATTTGAATTTGGATGCAGCTTCGAATGGAGTGTCCAGAGATTGCTTGCAGGAGGAGTGCGAGGTTAGGAAGAGTAATGTGGAAGTGTCTGAATCGTCTTGCGTGGAGTCGAATTCTGGAGTCGATTTTGGTGTTGTTGGACCGAGTAACTCCAGGTTGAAGAGTAGGAGAGAGTTTAGGAGAACTATTGACCAAAACAAAGATCCAGCGGACAATGGAGTTCTGGAGTTCCAATTCACTGAGGCTGATGTCTCGTCGAAGCTTTGTGGAAAGGGAGCTGTGCCGTCCAATCCTTGTGTACAGTCTTGTGCTGAATCTATCCTCGAGAGCGTCTGTTCCTTCGAAGAGAAAGGACTAGAGGTTGAAGAAAACGGACTATGGGACTTTCAGTTACAAGAGATACCGAGGAATGAGATCAATGAAACTTTCACTGTTTCGAAGTCGGATTCCACGATAGAACAGTGGCCTAACAGCTTGAAGTTTGAATCGGATCTTGCTTGCACAGAGCAGTTCTCTTACGAGGATGTTTCGGAATACTCTAGCCAGGCCTTGTCCGAGCTTCGGTCAACTATTCTATTGGAGACGTCTGATACGGACTGCTCAGATTACACTCCTTCAATTTTCTTGGAATCCGGAAGCGAATTTTCAGAAAAATCAAACGACGACGCAACTCCTTCATCAACATTCAGCATGCTGGTGCAGTACAGGCGCGACTTTCTAAGATCAAGTGCCTCTCAAGACATTAGAACTGGCACATCTATTGAAGAAGAGAAAGTAGATCAATCTACGGTAATTCTCTATTTTCATGCTTCCTTGGCGTTTCATCAGCAACAAACCTGCAGCAAATCAAACAACTTATATTGTTTTTATTTAATTGATTTGAACTTAGATTTTGAGATTCGAAGAATTGGACAATGAAGAAGCCTATCGAATGATCAGAAATAGAGAAAGACGCCAATTGATTATTCGCGACTACGGAGAAGAGTACCGGTCGTCGACGGATTATGGCGATCTCATTCTCCAGGAACGGTCAAATATGGTCCAATGGATAGTTGAGGTAAGTCCTTGATTTGAACCACTGTGTTTCTCTCAATAGTTCCAGAATTAGCATGAGATATTGCACCGGCCTTCCATTTTCATCGTTAATAGCTTCTGTATTCTGAGACATTGGGACTGCATAGCGTTTGAGACACCCTGTCATATTTCAATTTGAACTTTATCCAACATTGTACTTTTCTGGTATCGACTATTTCATCGGTGTTTTCTGGAAATTTCTCATCTGGCTTTAGAAAAATACGTCAAATCTGATATCCTTATGTGTATGAATTTCACGTTATCGACTTCAAAATTTACAACATTCTCTGTTTACCATCTCGTGTGATTGTATGTAATCAGGCACTATCTCCCTCTTAGTTTAAATGTAACTGTAATTTACTATCGAAAATTACAAAGTCATTAATATGTTCATGATTTTGCTCCTGTTTCATCAAGTTGTTATAAGCTCTTTCTAACGAATTAGGCCTGCCACGCGCCCATTGCATCTGGCATCTTGAATCAGCCAAGTTTAACCGACTTTTCTTTTCATTTGTTACTTCTGCTTGGATACATTAGCTGTTTATTTTTATCTTAATAATAGTATAAACATTTATAACAGCGAGATTTGCGCTCATTACGGAGAATGTTGGGATTTTGTTAGGAATTCACCAAGGCAGTTTCATTTTCATCATCTGTTATAGTTCACGAAATACATTCTTTATAATCTGTTAATTCCTTTTCATGCGGTAAGACTTGTCATCAATCAGTTGGGTCAAACCTTTTTTTTTTTTTTTTTTCCGAATTATGTAGAGATCGAGAGATACCAAACTTCATCAGGAGACGACATTTTTAGGAGTTACCCTCCTGGACCAGATTCTGAGCAAAGGATTCTTCAGAGCTGGAAGCCACCTCCAAATTCTGGGCATTGCATGTCTAACTTTGGCTACTAGAATCGAAGAAAATCAGTCATACAGCTGGTGACTTCTTTTTTCTCTCGTCTATCAATGTGCATCTACTATAACTTCGTTACTCTATATATGATGAAGATTGCTTGGAAACAAATTATATGTCGGTCTTCTTGCTTTGGTTCAAGGGTGGTAAATAGTATTAGAAATGATAATCAGAAAACAATGTATATAAGTAATTGAAACTATCTAGTAGTCTTGAATGTCTTGGAAACAAATTATATGTCGGTCTTCTTGCTTTGGTTCAAGGGTGGTAAATAGTATTAGAAATGATAATCAGAAAACAATGTATATAAGTAATTGAATCTATCTAATAGTCTTGAATGTTCTTGTTCGTAAGTTCAAATTGCCGGGCCTGAAAGCTTTGCGTTCACATGGACAAAAGAATGTTTGTCACATTGTGAATATACCGTGGTCAATATTTTAGCAGATGTAACAAATAATAGCCGAACTTATTGTCGATACACAGTTCTTAAGTTAACAACTCATGTGCACAGAAGAGACCCAAGACCCACCAATAAAATGCTTATCTAACCATCAATACATTGAGGCTGCTCTAAGTCGAGTCATATGCGAATCAGCTTTATAACAATTCTATTCTTCTCTTTTCTGTAAACTTCCTTTTATCCAATCTTCGTTTAGCGTTGACTTGTACTTTACATGCAAAAAGTTAAATCATCGTCTGTCATTGAATAGAGCCTTGAGAATTGAGAAGATATAATCTGGTGGGTCTCGAGCTTTGGTGGATCTATTTAAAAAGCGACGATAGTACTGATTGGTTTTATTTTCGGTATTTCAGGTTGCAGCAAAGGAATATTCGTGTAGGGAGCAACACGTATAGAAGATCTGAAGTTGTTGGTATGGAATGGCTAGTTGAAGAAGTTCTAAAGTTCCATTGTTTCCTGCCAACTGTCTACAACTTCTTGTGGTACATCTTCCTCAGACTAGCTTCACCATTTGTAGGACAAATTTTTTTCTCCCTCGTCCATCCACTGTTAATAAACTCCTTCCGCCCATTAACAATTTGAATCTACTACACATAACATGCTTTATTATTTCTTTTGACAATGGGTATTTGAAAATAATCTTAGGTTCTACCTGAAAGCTGCTGGAGCTGACACAGATTTGGAGAATCGAGCTAAGAACTTCGCAGTGCTTGTTCTGTCAGAGAAAGTCCAATTTTGTTATTTCCCTTCAACTATTGCAGCTGCGGTTGTCATCCTGGCGTCCCTAGGAGAAAAACAGGATGCACCAAGTCAACGAGTCATCGAGGTAAAAAATACAGACCTGCGAAAGAAAATTCATTCTTCATCAATATATTTACGTACTTGAATAATAATATAAATATGTATTTGAAAATCTAGAAGAAAATTTAAAGATTTACGAAAACAGCATAATCTAAATCCAATTAGATTCACATTATAATGTAAGGTACAATTATAAAGTTCATATACTATAAGAAAATTCATATACAATTATAAGTGTCCTGGAAATCTTTTGAGAACTACTACTGTTACTTTGCAATTTCTTTCATAACCTATGATAATTGAAATGACACTTACTTGACTTTATGTGTAACTATCTTATAACATTTGGAGCATTATCGTTTTGCAGACTCATATCAGAACAGAAAACGATGATCTGCATGAATGTATTGAGGTATATAACTAGTCAACTAGAAAAACTGATTTATTCTTGCATAAAACTTAATTCCTTGAATTCTCACTTATTAAGTCACTTGAGCAAAAGTTACTGATGCTGTATTAATTTGAACAGAGCTTGGAGTGGCTATTAAAGTTTTTATGATGGAAAGCATCATTTCCTAACAGCAAATAAGCAATTTCTGTTCCATTGACTTTGACATATTCTTCCTTCCTGACCACTTAAGACCAACCTGAACAGCTAGTGAAGGTCACTCTCTCAGGTAGGACATTCAATTCTCGTCTTCCATCACCTATGAATGAAAAATATGATGGATTGCAAAAATCTTCTTTGGTCAACTCGTCGAATAACTACTATTTTGCTTTCAAATTTTTATACGTGTATCTAGTCAAGTCTAAACCAGATCATCTACGTGTTCGAATTTTCCATCGGTGTCATTTGTGTACAGGTTGTATGTGTTTGATACTCAGAGCTATGACCCTATATTCTTACGGAAACAACAATTATGATGAGATTTTTAATACTTGAGCAATCAGAGTTAAATTGTAAACCATGGATGTCATTCCCAAAAATTCTTATTGCAGTTGCAATTGACAAATGAGCTAAGGCTTAGACGGAGATCATTTTGCCATCTTATTAGATTTGTGTTCGTCGTTTTATTGAAAAATCATTCCAAACAGGTCGTCCTAAGTCGGCTTTTGTAAAGTTTTTCTTTAAACAAGAGAGGAGATAAAAATACATATTCATCCTAAAATGGTAAGAAACTCGAGTATATAAATTATAGAAGTTAAATGAAACATTGTATAATCAAGTATTCAAAAAGTGAATTTTTCACTCAAAAGAACGTCATGACATTTCAACAGGAGCAGGTGTATAAAGAAGTAAACCCTGTAATTGGAGCACCTCTAGATGAAAATGTATATATCATACAGTTGATTGGGGAAAGCAATGTATTTCACAAGTGTAGGTTTTCATGCGTATGATTCACAACTTACTGTCTATCTATCAGCTGAATTAACTGGAACAATAGCAGGCTCCCCCGGTAAAGGCTCGTCGAGATGGAACTCGGCGAAGTTATTGATGATCCCGGTTCTTTCGTGGTATATACTCTCCTCTTTCTCCTCCTCGGCTTTCTCGACTTTTGCCTTTGTCATCTGGGTCACTTCCTCGGCAGCTTTTGTAACTGCAGTTACAGCATTTGAAAACCAAGCTGCTCCAGTTAACACGTAATAGTTGCTCATGAGCGCAGTCCCAGCGTTGCTTGCCTTCTGCTCGGCAACTGCTAGAGCGGATTTCGTCTTCTCCGTAACCTGGAACATTTCATCCATCTCCCTGACCTTTTCATTCACCACTGCTGTGCCTGCAGTTATTTTCTCAGTTATACCCATCTTCCTGTCAATGGAAGCGACAGTTGCAGAAGCGTTTGATGTCAATTGGAGTCGTTCGTCGAACGCTTTTGCCTTGTTGAGAGCATCCTTCCCCAAGATGAAGCCTTTTGCGAGCATTGTACTTACAACGTCTTCAGCCTGACTCGGAGCAATCCTGGTAGCAGTTTTCCTTTTATCCTTCAAAAGGTCATTAAGATTTTAAGTAAATAGTTTGCAATACCTCCTTGAAGACAAAGACGGCTACTTGATAATCAAGATTTCAAATCGAATAATGTAACTCGTTTATGTGCAGGAATTCAAGGGTCGACAACGAATGCATATACACGAGACGTTTATTACCAGGATTGATGACATTGCTTCAGGTGGAAGATGGTAATTCTCAACCAGAGTAATTGATACAAATAGATCACCAATTTTTGCACCCTAAGAGAAGAGATTAAGAGAGAAAGGTTCACAAAAACTAACATAAATTATAGAAATAAAGAGACCAATGTGCCTAAAAAGGAACATACAGTTAAAAGTATTGCAGTATCTGCTCCTTGAGAATCCTCATATGTAACATAAGCAACCTGAGTATTTTCAGTTTCTCTACACAAAATAAAAACAATAATAATAATAATAATAATTCTCCAAACAAAACAAACAGATAGAATATAATCACTAACCTTTGCATTTCAACATAAAGGATTTGACCAGAGAATGAAAGGAATTCTTTGATATCTCTCTCAGAAGTAGCTTTTGAGATATTGCTGACCTTGACAGTTCTCATCTACATAAGATTTTTTTTAAAAGAAAAAAAGAAAAAAACCCATTAAAAATAATTAAGAAATGCAAGTGTTCGAATGTACATTTATAATATCATTCCTTCTTCAAATTAATACCTAAACTTATGAATGACAGAATACACATATATATATGTGTATATATCAAATCTCACAATGCCAACGAGAACGCTGGGCCCTAGAGGGATGGATTGTGGGATCTCATGTCGATTACAGAGGGGAACGAAGCATTTTTTATAAGGGCATGGAAACCTCTCCTAGTAGAGGTATTTTAAAAATCTCGAGGAAAAGCTCGAAAGGGAAAACACAAAAAGAACAATGTCGGCTAGCTGTAGGCGAACTATTACAAACTTAGTAGATAAGACTATCATTTATCTTCTCAAAAGTTGATACTTCTACCCTCCACACCCCTACAATTTTTGTACGAAAAACTAGTATTTAAATTTTTTTAAAAGGCAGCACTAGTTAGAGAATTAACATTCTAATAATTGTTGAGCTTCATCATACTTATCAAGTTTTTGGATTTAGTAGTGAACAGTACTTAGTGTTGACTCCGTTGAGTTCATCATCAAAGTGAAAAGAAAGAACTAGGGTGAGATTCAGGTAGCTGGTTTCAGAAATAGAAAATTAAGAACCAAAAACAAAAAGGATTTAGCAGTGAATTCACCATGCTAATTTTCACTTCACTCAACCTTTTTGAGAAGAAACTGAAAACAAAAGTTGGGATTGAAGCAGCTGATTTGAGAGGAAGGAAGGGACGAAGAGACTGTTTTGTTGATAAATTCAAAATTTGGGGGAGAAAAATCAGTGGAATTCTGTCGGCAACCAATCAGAATCAGAGGTCATTGTAGAAGCCAGAGACCTTGAAAATCAAAATCAAAATCAAAATTAGAAAGAAAAACAAAACCCTAGTTCCACATTACAACTACAATTCCCCAAATCGCCATTACCCATCAGAAACAAAAAAACAATTACTAAACATAAATGCGGCAGATCTGCATCAAAGATTCACAGATAACAGAAGAACAAGATGATGATGAAGAAGAACTCACCGACATTTCTGAAAGGTAAAAGAATGGTTGAGAAGGGAATTAGAGATAGCGGAAGATGATAGGTTGATGAGATCAAGCGGCGGGGAGAAGAGGAGAAGAAGAGAAGAAGAGAAGAGACGAAATTCTTGTAGGGAAGAGCCTTTTTTTTTGGGCTCTAGCGGAGGCGGGACCAAATTTGACTGTACCAAATCACTGAGCCACTCATTGATAAAATAGAAAATTATCCAAATTTCAACCGAAGTAAAGGTGATAATTATTTAATATATAAAATAAAAATATTTCTCTATTTTTGTTGTTTTTATTTAAATTGGTTTAACATAGCACTACCAATTAATTTGAACATTGTTAAATTGATTAAAATACTTAATTTTAATTTAGAGGTTACCTCCTCCCATCATCGCTGCGTGCATAAACACCTCCATTACCTCCTCCCATCATCGCTGCGTGCATAAACACCTCCATCCTTCCCACGTCGCCATCGTCGGTAGCGGCCAAGACTCGCCATGGACGAGGCAAAGAATTAGTGTAAAAGAATATATGTTAATATCAGCTTTGTCAACCAACTAATCTTGTCAAAACTTGAAAAAGAAATTTAAAAAACCATGCAGCAGCAAAGAGATCTACAATTCTGGCTTTTATATTGATGATTTCATTTCGCTACTAGACATTCTATGAAATATACGAGTCAAGGTAAATAAAAATTAAGAAGCATACCATTTGAGAGCCACAAGGAAGTTAAAAAGGAGATGAAAATGTTGCATCTTATCTTCTTGTCAAAAAAATGGACACCTGCGAGGGATGCCTTTCCTTCTGCGTTTTCTTGGCCTTGAAGATGAAGAGGTAGCTTGGGTCTCTTCTGTGGACTCTGCAACTGATATGGTTGATTCCAATTCCCATGCTTCTGTTTCTGGGCTGCTTTTTTCCTTGAATGATAAGTAAATGGATTCCGGGCTCGGATATATGATGGTTCCAATGATCTGTTCCTTGAACTTTGAGTTCACAGAAACCTGATGTTTTTACAGCATTTGAATTGTTAACAATCTGTGTGTGATGCAGTAATAAAATTGTTTAGAATATTGTCGGGCCGCGCCGTCAACCTCACGATTTTTAAAACGCGTCTCTTAGAGAGAGGTTTCTACACTCTTATAAAGAATGTTTCATTCCTTTCTTCAATCGACGAGGGATCTTACAATCCACCCGCTTGTGAGCCCAGCGGCACACTACTCGGGGACTGATTTTGATATTATTTGTAACAGTCTAAGCTTACTATTAGCAGATATTGTCAGATTTGACTCGTTATGTACAGGCGTCGGTCTCACAGTTTTTAAAACCCGCCTGCTAGGAAGAATTTTATATGCTCTTGTAAGGTCCAACTGATGTGGATAAGGTTCATATGTTTCTAACCTTGCAAGCGATGGAACAGAAGGGATGAGGATCATTTACACTTCTGCCACAATCTTCACAAAAATCACCAAACTTCCGCTTTGGTGATTTGGTGTCGACGGGTTGACCACGGGAGTTTAGATGAACAGCTATTTCACCATTGACTCGATATGACTGCAGAATCAAGCAATTGGGGGCTTCAAGTTAGGGGGCATAGAGATGGATTCATAGAACAAAGGCAAACTTTTACAAAACAAACCAAAAAACAACTCGATAGCAAACAAACTTTATTCCTATTACTAAAACTGGTATCGGACAGGAATCAAAGTATCAAATTGTATATTCATCCATTCAAACTGGCAAGGATCAAAATCAGGCTGGTGAGATTTCCTCAAGAACATATCATTTTCGATTCAAGAATTACTAGTGCTTAAAAACCAGATAATTTGGCTAACAAATTTAAAAACTATCTGTTTGAATGAAAAAAGGAAAACCTATCTCTAAAGTCGATGATTTCAACAACATAAGCAAAAAGATCAGCAACAAACAGATGGAATTCAGGCATCTTTTCTATCAAAGACAATTATAGTCGGAAAGTTGCTCGGCACTCGCACACGTCGCAAGGCCCAGACACGGGAGGCACAAGGGAAAGAATGTATTATACCTGAATCTCTGCACAGCAAAAGTGATTCTTCATTACCTGAACGCGCACAACATCATGATAGGAATATCTCCAGATACGAACCTGCCCATGAAGATTACGGACTGTACAATTCGTGCAGAAGCTAACACTACAATCAATGCAGAATTTATATGTCTGGAGACTAGGATGAAGATTGCAAGGAGTGAAGAATTTTGTATTCAAAAGCGTATCAAGACAGTCCGTTTCCATTTGCTTCACTAAAAAACTCGCATAATTATAACCTACAAAATCACAAAAAAATCTATCCACTCCGTAAAATTTCAATCATCCTCCTTCACGGAAGAGAAAAAAAACATTTGATTCTTGAAAAAACTGCTTTCAAATTCAGAGTCGAACTTTTAAATTTAACGGCCAGTCAATTAACCGAGCTCGAATTGAAATACACTAAACGATATAATAATCAATCGCAGAAGTGGAGTGATTCAAAAATCAAAAATAGCAATCGCGGAACCCGAACAGACGCTAAAAAGTAATCGAAAAAATCTTCCCAAGAAGCAGTAAGCAAGTGGATTCAATATTCATTATCGTGAAAGAATCAAACAAAAATAAAACAAAGGAGTTCAAAAAATACACAATCACTTGAAAGTACTAAAATCCTTACAGATTCTTCCGATTGGAGAGCGAACAGAATGACTGAAACCAGTACAAGAACGCAGAAGAAGCAGCGGATAAATTGGATTAAGCTCTGCAACTGGAGGAAGAACGAAAAGAAAGACGAAGATTAAACTGAAAATGGAAACAGTATTCTTTACGATATTCGTTCCTCTTGTTTGATAAACGAACATCTTTTGGGAGTGTTTGTATAAATATGTGCGCAATCATTAGACGGAGAGAGTCCGGCTACGATCAGCATGAAGGTGAAGGCATGCTGACCGTTGGATTGCGCGCGCATCCGATGGCGAAGGGTAAAGCCTCTTTTTTTTTTTTTTTTTTTTTTAAATTTAATTTTAATCTGTATATATATACTAATCATGATATTGTCCCCTTTTGAGTCCAAAAAACCTAGAGCCCTGTTTTTCCAACACAAACAAAATCATGTTTATGGACCTTAGGAAGATTAATAACACTGCATAGAAGTATCAGAAGCTTCCAAATTCAGTGCCCCGCCCCCGCGCTTTTCCGGGGAGTATGAGAAGAGAAATCTACTAGGGCCAGAAGAATTTACACCGTAGAAGAAGCGGCGGCGGCGGTAAAACCAGCGGATTATGGAGAAGGCAGAGGCGGAGCGGAAGGTCGAGGAATCTGTGGAAGAAGATGATCAGGTGGTAAATCCATGGCAAGTTTCGGCTAAAGATGGGGGTAAAATCGACTACGACAAGCTAATTGACAAATTCGGATGCCAGAGGCTCCAGCAGTCTCTCGTCGATCGAGTCCAGCGGCTAACTTCTCGTCCTCCTCATGTCTTCCTCCGCCGTGGTGTCTTCTTTGCCCATCGGTTTATTTCTATCTCTCTCGACATTCTTTTTGCAGTTCCATTATTGCAGTAATTGAACTTAGCTTTGTTTCACTTTCTTAGGGATTTTGAAGAAATTTTGAATGTGTACGAGAGGGGAGAGAAGTTCTACTTGTATACAGGAAGAGGGCCTTCTTCTGAAGCATTGCATTTGGGGCATCTGGTTCCTTTTATGTTTACCAAGTGTGTTTCAGTTTCTTCTTACAGTGCATGCTTTGGCCTTAACATATTTATTTCAAGTGATTGTGCTTTAATTGAGTTTATGGATTAGGAGGTTCAAATTTTTGCTTTTTCACTATCTGAATATAGGCATTGGATGTTATTGTAGATATTTGCAAGATGCATTTAAGGTGCCCCTTGTGATACAACTCACTGACGATGAGAAGTGTATGTGGAAAAATCTATCTGTGGAAGAGTGCCAGAGACTTGCTCGTGAGAATGCCAAAGACATCATTGCTTGTGGTTTTGATATTTCGAAAACCTTTATCTTCTCCGATTTTGATTATGTTGGTGGGTGAGTATGATGGCGAACTCGTCGATTGTAAGAGAAGAAAAATCTAATAGTCATTTACTGGAACCGGCAGATCTTTCTGATTGTCTTACACATATTACTAGGAGTGATTTATATGCTTGCTACCTGGAGATGTTTTTAGTTTACAAATATATGTTTTTTGTTCGGTAAAAAAAATCCAAGTGATTAGACTTCCTAATTTGGTTTATTTTGGGATTTATTTCACAGTGCCTTCTATAAAAACATGGTGAAAGTAGCCAAATGTGTTACATACAACAAGGTACTCACTTATATTCTAATCATTTTTAATATTTTTCATTGTCAAGATTTCTTTATTGATATTGTTACTATTATTATGCTTATTGTGATGTGTTGGTCATGAAGGTTGTGGGTATTTTCGGGTTTACTGGTGAAGATCATATTGGAAAAGTTAGTTTCCCACCGGTGCAGGTATAAATGGCAACTTTTATTAGGAATAATGAATCTTTCTTATTGAAATTTATTTTGTGTCATTACATTAGTTTTATATCATATTGGGTTATATCCATTCTAATACATGATCCTAATTTTGTCACATGGATTTTGATCTAGTCTTTCAGATGAATTACTGACATTCATTCACGATCTTTGCACTCTCACACAATAGATGCATTCTTTATATTTAAGATTTTAAAAGAACTAATGTATCATTAACTTCTAAAAAATGAAACTTATTTTTCTCATTCTCAAAACTCCATTTCTATGAAGATCGAACTACAGTTTTATCAGTCTCTCTTCTTAAGAAGAAACAGCCTCGTATTAAATACGAAAGGTACAAAAAGAATGCCGACGACATCTTCTCTCAAGGGGTAAAGGAGATTGTGAGAATTACTCTTTTTGACCTCCGATTGTGAATACTTGTGTTAGTAGGGGTGTGTCACCTAGTTATAGTGAACCTGCCAGAAATGACGATTATGGATGACTTCCTACCATTGAAATTGGGAAATCTGGATCTAGTGTTGAGCATGTAGCGGTTGAGAAAACAAAGATTGATGACTGCCAATTGGAGAAATTTGTTACTTTTCTGTATCGTTCATTTTGATATAACAGTAGTTCTCTGATAGGGAGGGGGAGTAACCAGCCCTCTGGAATTAGCTGGGAAGTTATCTTTCTTGTACATTTTAATTGCTTCCATTTTGTAAGTTGTGTTCTGTGTTGATATCATAGCGCAAAGTAAGAAGTAGTGTTCTTACGTACTCCAATTAGCATATATTATAAGTATAATATGAATTCTACATAGAGAATGCCAAGGTGAAGCTATAAATCTCACGAAGTCAAAGAGCTCATTAAGTTACATTACGTTGAAGTTTGAATGGATTGGAACTTACCATAAATCACAAAAACCACATCGCTCTTTATAATATAAATCACAAACACAACCACCACACTCCGTGTACCATAAGTCACATAAACAACTAAAAATGGGAAATCACTTTTCTTTGATATCCATGATTATTTTCTCCCTCTGCATAATTATGACAATATCACTGCGTCTATAGAATTATTTGCAAGACTAATCTAATTCTCTTTTTCTTGCTTCATCACCCCACTCTGATGCAGGCAGTTCCTTCATTTCCGAGTTCATTCCCACATCTTTTCTCTGGCAAGGATGATCTTCGGTGCTTAATACCTTGTGCTATTGATCAGGTATCGTTGATTGTTTCTCCTAGCACAAGTTTTTGTGCACCTTATTAAATAGCGTGTACCACATTGCTCAGTCATATAGTCTGGGTTTTGTCTTTTATTTATTTGGTCCATGATTGAGATTTTCTCTATTTATATGAATTTTATTTATTGGTTCTCCAGGATCCTTATTTTCGAATGACAAGGGATGTAGCTCCTCGCTTAGGATATCATAAACCTGCATTGATTGAATCTTCTTTCTTTCCTGCCATGCAGGTAATACCACAATTCTTTGTTCAGTTACCACTCAATATCGATTAATTTATAGAATCTTTTCGAACTACAAAGGAAAAAATCATTTTAAATATGGTGGATACTTACTTGCCAGTGTAGATGGGCTTGGCTTAAACTTGTGTATGATTTTTATGGTTGCACGACTTTTATGTTAGCGTTATCATGTTTATAGCTTTTTTTTTGTTTTATTTATTTTACTTGTACCCTTTTATTTCTTCAAAAGTTCTGTACATACTACAAAAATTTGGTTCCCTAGTTTTATGTAGAACACGGCACCAGCAATTGTATGTGATAAGATCCCTGATCCTTCTCGTTTGTATAATTTGTGCATCGTGCAACTTGTTTCTTATTATCTCAGTATCTGATCTGCAGGGAGAGACAGGAAAGATGTCTGCAAGTGATCCTAATTCTGCCATATATGTGACTGATTCTGCAAAGGACATAAAAAACAAGGTTTAGTTTCGTTCTCTTATAATTGGTTTTCTATTGAGACTTGTGTGTGCCAAAGAATAGCTTAATCTGTCTCTGAAGCTTCAAGATGTGGTAACTGGGTCACATGTCCATGCTTTTTTTAAAAAAAGAAAAAAATTATTGGGATAAAACAATAATATAAACAATAATATATTTACACAAAGAACATGTTTGTAAGAAAAGTGGATAAGGCAAGCTCAAAAAAAAAAAAAAAAAAAAAAAAAAAAAAAAAAAAAAAAAAAAAAAAAAAAAA
>NW_019268525.1:5647045-5651036 GCF_002738365.1 Cucurbita moschata | reverse complement strand
AAAAAAAAAAAAAAAAAAAAAAAAAAAAAAAAAAAAAAAAAAAAAAAAAAAAAAAAAAAAAACTAGATTATTTCAAATGTTTTCAGTAGAGCTTTTAAGTCATTAGGTTAGGTGTACTCTTGTTGTCCACTTCTTGCTTTATGTATAAAATGACCTATTTCATGACCACTTAAATTTTTCTAATACTATTTACCCCCAAGAAAATAGAAATGTGAATTGTCTCTCTCTCTCTCTCGAACAAGAGCTTATAGTTTGATGCTTACAAATGATATTATAATTTCAAAAGTTCTGCATTTCAGTTTTCTATGAAGTTGCTAATTTATTTTTAACCATGTGGCAGTTCTATTGTTTGTGGTACAGATGCTAGTGACATGTACGTGTAGTAGTGATTCTTAGATGTATATGCTTGCCAATCTTGTAACTTATTTGTTAACTAGTATGTTCATTTCATCCAATACTCTTACAATGACATTAATTTGTCTTTTCTTTTGTTGGGGATTATGTTTCTTTTCTTCAGATAAACAAATATGCGTTCTCTGGTGGGCAAGATTCCATAGAAAAGCACAGATTATATGGTGCTAATCTCGAGGTACAAACTTTTTTCGTTGTATCATAAAGTTACATTTTTCATGCTATATTAGATTTTACTCATGATATATGACTTAAAGTAATAAATAAGGAACTAGACCAGTTTGATTGTGTATTTTGTTTTCTGTTTATTTGAAGCTTAATATACTAGTTCGTAATAAAGAAGCATTTTTTATATCAAGACCCAGATACAACGTGGCATAGGCTTACTCAAACACATGTTATTATCTGTTTTCAAGTATATTTGTATGCTGCCCTGTATATTTTTAAATCGTAAGGTTATTCCCAGAAGTATGGTATTGAAGGGTAGGAATTCTAGTATTTGTAGTAGTAAGGATGAGAGATCTTTCAATTCTGAGCAGGACTGAAAAGTTTGGAAGGGAGATTCTTTAGGTTCTCCAGTAATTCCGAATTTCTTTGCTTGATAGGTCCAGTGGAAGTCTAAAGAAAGCTGATGTTTTTCTTTGCTTTTCATTGTGGAATTAGCACTAATTACAGGATTAAACAGATTAGTACTAATATTCTCCTTCTAACCTAATTGATGTGCCCTTTGCAAGAGTTCTTCCAAAACTATAAATAACATATTCATTGGCTCTGCTCTCATGACTTCTTGTTGGTGAAATCTTTTTATACCTTTTGGTTTGGAGTTAGCTTTGTACTCCCTAACTCAGCACAAGGTTTGGTGTCTCTTCGACGCCATCCTCAGGATGGAAACCAAAGTTCTTCTGTCTCTTTCTTTTTTACCTCCTTGAAATTTACGTATATATTTAACTTTTTTCCCTATTGAATTCTTAGTTTCTTATCATAAAAGTACTTGAAAGAAGGTTCAATGTTGTTCAAGGTTCAAATTTCATTATCGTTATTGTTTTTGTTTGTCCGTGCTATGCATTGATACATTCACGTTTTGTCCCCCTGCTTCCAAGACTGTAGTCAACATTCCAGTAGGGTGTCTGAGAAGCAAATAGGAACTTGAAAATAAAGATCATGCAAAATTCTAATGTGATTTTTGTTAATTCTACCATAAACTATTCAGGTGGATATACCCATCAAATATTTGAACTTTTTCCTGGAAGACGATGCTGAACTTGAACATATAACAAAGGTGAGACTGCTGGTTCTATGATGGAGTTGATATTTTAACGATTCCTTTTTCCCATCTCTACAATGTTTTGGCCAACTAGGGTAAAATAAAATAATTTTTATTTCGTTCTTTCTCGCTTCAGGAGTATGGTGCTGGACGCATGCTAACAGGTGAAGTGAAACAGCGCCTTATACAAGTATTAACTGAAATTGTAGAAAGACATCGTAGAGCTCGGGCTGCTGTGACAGATGAGGTAAGTTTGTTGCATTCTATGTGAGGCATCCTCAAGTAGCTCGTCTACGTCCATATCATAGCAATTCATCCTTAATCTTGACTGATACTATCGTTATTACATTTTTAATCTTTGGGATGGCTATAATAATTGTTGATAACATTATGCTTATATATGAAGAAAAATCTTTATTTTTTTCAACCAGAAACAACTTCTCATTCTGTGATAAGTTCAAGGGATACAAGCTTTCAAAGGGAGTGAAAGAGAAAAATTAAAAACGACAAATACACCCATTTAGAGAACAACCATGAACAAAAACTTTTCATAGACCAAACAAAACACACCCCTACCGAAAATGACTCTATCATTGACTTTTGCTACCATTTTGAGAAACTTGAGAAAACTGGGGAGGGTATTTCAAAACTGTTGATATAGCTTTTACTTTGAACTTCTTAGAAATTGTGGAGTTAGCATCATTGACCTCTTGTTTTTATTGGAGAAGAATATCTAACTTCTTTTGAAGATATTACATTCTGCAAAGAACCATTTCATAACGAATTAATTCCTGCTGTCCATCAAGTTATGCGATCCAAACAGAAAGTTTATCCTATAAACAGAATTTGGCCCCAAAAAGAAGCTTTAATAAGCAAGGTACAGAGGAATGCATAAGTGCATAAGCAAGGTACGAAAGATTGCACTAGAAGACTAAATGAGGAGAAAATACACAACCCTTAAAAGAATAAGTCGATGAAAGAATGATCATTAAACTTTGAGGGAAAAATAGTATTGCAATAATAAGATGATGACATGTGTAAGAAAACATTGTTTTTGTTCCAGATTGTAGGGGAAAGTGATTAACGCTTAAGAATTAATAAAAATAAATAAAAAGAATTAGGAAGTAAGATGCTGAGGCGCACGCCACTAGTGCTGAGGCTTGTGCCTCAAGGGTGCACGCCACAAGTGCCGAGGCTTGTGCCTCAAGGGTGCACACCACAAGTGCTGAGGCGTGTCCTCAAGCGCGCTTCAGGTGCAGGGGCTGTGTCCTCAAGTACTTGGATAATTATATAATAGACAAGCAATATAAAGAAACCAACAAAATCAGCATTCCAAAGCTAAAGCATGAGTTTAAGCATAAATATAACCAGCTTATGCTCTTGAGATTTGAACTACAAAAGAGGCGAGACAGAAAGGATTTGCTGTCCTCTGTTTCCTATCAAGAATATTCTTAAGCATTGAATTGTTAGACGGCCTCAGTTGAATGCATGAAAAATTAGAACTACAAGATTTGGCTGCTATGGCCTTTACTTATTGTTGTGTTTCTTGTTCAGATGGTTGATGCGTTTATGGCAGTCAGACCCCTTCCTAACATGTTCGACTGAAGAAGTCATTCTTTGAACCACTATTTATCATTGAATTCAGGGGCCTACATTGGATACAACCAATGGGGCAGGGCGGGGCGGGGGCTCGTGCCATGACTCTCTACTCAGATTATTTATCAGTCAATCCCCCAAATGTATCTGAACTTAAAAAAACCAAGAAAACTATGTTTTGTAGAACGCTGTTAGGTTAGAGATTTTCAAGTCCAAAGCTTGATGAGTGAAGATGGTCAAATTGAGATGACTTGTAGTAGGTGATATTTGTAGGTCTTTGTTTTGTTTTGTCTTGTTTTTTCTTTTTTAAAATTAAAATTTTGACTATTCCTACGGTTTTTATTCAAACAAGAAACTACCTACTCTGGTATTCAAATTTTGTCTTATTTTCTCACTTCATTTATTTTATGTTAAGTTTTAATAATTGTATTAAAAAAAGTCGTAAATAGGTCGTTAAAATTTACATATCTTTTGTTTTCGATCTTCAATGATGAACCCTCTTTGTTCATTTATATAGAAGGTTGTTTTCAAAGTCGAGCCTCCCTCGATGTCTTTTGTTATTTGTACGATATAGTCATTTCTATCCCTTTTGCTTTGAAGGTCTATAATTTTTTATTTAAAATTTAAATTTTAGGGATTATTATGTGAAAAAAAAAAAAAAAAAAAAAAAAAAAAAAAAAAAAAAAAAAAAAAAAAAAAAAAAAAAAAAAAAAAAAAAAA
>NW_019268525.1:5605981-5646446 GCF_002738365.1 Cucurbita moschata | reverse complement strand
AAAAAAAAAAAAAAAAAAAAAAAAAAAAAAAAAAAAAAAAAAAAAAAAAACATAATTAGAGAGATTTTAGGGGTTGGGTTGAAAGGGTAAAAGATTTGGAAGAAAAAACGAAATCTTTGGAACTTAAGAAGTCTAAAGGAATCGGTGCCGTTAAAAAAGAAAGGAGAGATTTGATGGATTTTATGCCAACCGTCGTTGAATTTGTAAGTTTTTTGGGTCAAAATTATTGCCCCATAACTCTTTCTAATTCACTTTTTGGCTCATTGTTCTTGACCATTACCATTATTTTTTGTTTTTTTTTTTCTTAAAAGAAGATAAATATTTGATTTAGCTTTTAGAAAAATTAAGCTTCCCAACCTTATTTTGAGTTTTTTTAATTAATTATTTAAGAATTTTAAAAACCAAAATATAATTTTCTTTTAATTTTTGAAATTTGGTTAAAATTCAAATGTGTTATAAAATAGGAAAAGAAAACAAATAAAAATAAAAACAAACCTTAACTATTGATAATTATTTATAATGTTTTTAAAGATATTTATCGAGTATAATTCAATTAATAATTATCTAACCCAAATAGGAATAAATATTTTTTTTTTTATCAAACCAATTATACCCCATTTGCCCCATTTTCAAAAATAGTTTTAAAATAAAAAAATAATCTAAAATTGTTTTTTCATTATTCCCTTTAATTTTTATTTTGTAAACGATTAAAGCATGTGGAAGTGGCCATCCACTAGGCCTTGTTCATCACATATTCCACCATCGTAACAATTTGATTCTTTATCTAAATATAATTTATACCTTAAACATTATTTTCGTTCTAACTTTTTAAATTTTTAAATATTCTATTTTAATCATTAAATTTAAACGAAAAACATAATTTTCATGCATATTAATACTTTTTTACTTATTATTCGCTCGTTGAAATACTTGTCTCAGCCGATTTATGTGAATACAATGTATACGACATATACAAAATTGTATTATTTAATTAAATAACAAAAAAAATTTAGAATAAAAAATAAAGTTAAAATAAAGATAGGTTGTGAAAAATGGGGAAATTATAGAAAGGGAGAGAGCTACCAAAACATTGCATTCAAACAAAAAGACTTGGACTAAGTTTCTTCAATAATAAAACATAGAGAAAGACTTCGGACATATCTTAGTCATATAAACCTATTAAAATCCCATCAATTATAAAAATATAACCATTGAATTTTGTACATTAATATTCTTATTGGGGCATGTGATTTCTCTTAAATTCACCCATTTTCTCGGTGGGGTCAGTGAAATATGAGAATTTGAACCTCCGATCTTAAAGAAGTGGGTACTGGAAAGATTCTCGACCAGGTCAGTGAAATATGAGGATTTGAACCTCTGATCTTAAAGAAGTGAGGATTGGAAAGAATTTCGACCGGCCAAATTAGTGAAATATGAGGATTTGAACCTCTGATCTTAAAGAAGTGAGGACTAGAAAGATTTTCCACCAGATTAGTGAAATATAATAAGAGGTATTATTACAAAAAAAAAAAATGGAAAAATGTATGTAATTTATTTTGTACAACAAACAAAAAAACATGAGTAATGTAAGTAAATTTAGAATCAAAAGGTTCTTTTGAGGTCCTTAAAATCCAAAGAATCAATACATTCTAACCTTTCCCTATGAAGATTATTCAAGAGTTTCAACAACTCAGTTGCTTTCTCCTTTGTCCATTCACTACAACCAACTTGCAACAACAACAAAAGCTTTTGAAATGCTCCAACTTGAAGAGCTTCTACTTTAACTCCTCCATCTTCATCTTCTTCTTCTTCTCTACTCTCGTGCTTTACGAGCTTCCAAACGATCGACACCGATAGCTCGGTCACCAAATCCGACACTCTAAGTATCTTTTTCACAATCACGGGCATCGTCAAAGCATGCGCGTACGCCTCTTCTCTTCCTTGTTTGGTCTCGCAAATGCCATCGAACACTCCCAACGCCCTCTCGCATACGCTTCTCTCGGCGTCTACGAGGGTTTCGAGTAGCAAAGGGACCAACCCCATTTGAAGAAATGCCTTTGTGAAACCCTCTTGATTGGAAGAAGAGGCTATGGCATGATATGTTATGAAAAGTGAGGCCTTTTTTGAAGATGAACAAATGGGCTCTTTTATGAGCTTCATAAGACCCTCTAATACTCCTTGGATTTCTCCTAATTCGCTTACTTTTTCAGGGTATGATGAAATTATCTCTTTCAATACCAAAATTGAGCTTCTTCTTCTTGATTTGTCTTCTCCTCTTACAAACCACACCAATGCTTGCATTGAAGCTTCTGATTTTAGATGTTTAATGGCTTCTTCTTGTAGAGGGAAGATCATTGCCATCGTCGATAAGATTTCTTCTAAAATCTCGACCCTTTTCTCGAATCGTTCGGGTTTCGAAAACGCTTCGAATGCGGAGGATAATACATTTCCTGTTAACATATAAACAAAAATAATGATAAAAAGGTTCCACCTTTGAATCTCGTAGCTAATTTGTAAGAGTCTTATTTGAGCTTTTCCTTAATAATTTTAAAATGGGTCGGTTAGGGAGAGGTTTACCGACCCTTGTAACAAAAGGTGTTTCGTTATACTCCTCAACCAAAGTGGACGCTCATTTGTAAGAGTCGAAGGTCACCCCTGGCAGATATTGTCCTATTTGAACTTTTTCTCGATAATTTTAAAATGGGTCGGTCAAGGAAAGGTTTAAACACCCTTGCAATAAAGGGTGTTTCGTTCTCCTCCCCAACCGAGATGGGATGTTAGCTATGAAGTAGTTTACGAACCTGTTCCATTGGCAATAATGCATTTCTTGTTCCTTTCACTTTCTTGTACCAATATCTTGATCTTCTCAACCAAGGACTTGCATCCCTCACAATCCTCCCGCCTGACCGCAGCAGCGATCTTGTCAAGAATCTCCCGAACCTGCACGGGGCTGGCGGGAACCCTCGGCGTCGGAATCCTCTCGATCCCATGAGCCCTATTCTCGACGCACCAAGCTTGGATCATCTTCCTTATGTTGTGATTAGGAATGGAATCAATGGTGTGCAAAGGTTGGTTAGTGAAGGGGCAGCTGAAATTGCCTCCTTCAATCCATGTCTCAATGTTGGCTCGATCGTAGGTGATGCCGGTGGACATGGTGACTGGATCTTTCATCAAGTCCAGCGATATTGGGCACAGGAAATGGCTCGGGATCGTCAGCTCCGCCATGCTGCCGCCGCCACCGCCGCCACCTCTAGCCATCCTCCGGGTAGCCCTCCGGCGTCGCCAAGAAAACATCATCATAGAAAGAAATTAGAGGAAATTAAAGAGAAGGGGTTGTATTTATATTGGATAAAGATGGTGTTTATATGTGAATGGGAACATTGAACGGTCACGCGGGGGGAACTATAATATATATATATATATATATTTATATATATAAAGTTGAACAAAGAGGGAATTAGTCGGACAGAAATGGGAGAGTTTGAATGTTGACCAAAGAGAGAAAGAAGAAGGGAAGTTTGAAATGGTAAATGGATTTTATTTTATATATATATATATATATATATATATATATTAATGTAAATTTTTTATGGGTAATTTTAAACGGGGGGACGAGGTATTAGGAATCACGACCCTCTACAATATAAACTTTCATGGCTATGTTTTAGGCTTCAAAGTCTCGTACCATGTCAGACTCTCTCCCAACAATTCTCAACTTGAAGGAGAGAGACAATATTATATTTTCTATTTTTAACTGTTCAGTTATATTATTGTATTTTTATTTATAAAATATTATTAAAAATTTTAAAATATTTTATATTGAAAAATAAAAATTATCCATTAAAAATTAAAATCTCCACTCCATTTTCCTCCGGTTGACCAAGTCGTGCCATGATTGAAATTAAGCCTAAATTTAAGGATTAAATTTAACCGTTGGAAGGTGTGAGGATTAAACTAGTCATTCTAAATTATAAATATGTATTTATTAAAATAATTGGAAATTTACATGTTTATAAAATAATTGTAAAAGTTTTTTTTTTAAAAAAAAATTGTATGATACTAAATAAAATCAAGAGAGAGAGAGAGAGTAGTTGAATTATAATTAAATCCTCACCCAATTATTGAATTAAAAAAAAGATCTATAATCATAATTAATATACCTTAATTAAATTTGTTTTTAATTAACTTAATACATTCATTTTTAAATTTTTAAATAGAGTAAATAAATAACAAAGAAGGAAAGGCTATTAATTTGTTTTATTGATTGAAGCAAAATAAATTATTAAGAATTTAAAATTATTGGGAATACATACGCGGAATAAACGCGCAATTTGAATCGGCGGCCTTAAACGCGTGCCCAAATTCGGTATTTCACCTCTTTTTTTTTTTCTTTTTCTTTTTCTTTTATTGTAAAACGCATTTTATCCCCCATGCTTTTCTCCCTTATCACACGCAAATATGTTTTTCATAACCTCATTATTTTTTAACATACTTATATTTCCTTTTATTTGGGTTTAAATTCCATTTATACCCTTGACCGTTTTACCACTTATATTTTAAATTAATAATGGTGTCAAGATTTTCAAAATCATTAATGCATAATTCTCACCCATGTAATAATAATTATGTTTTCATTGTTTACTTTGAATTTACTACGCATTTACTTTAATTGTTTTACAAACTCTTTACTCTGTTGATTTTAATGAAATAAAATATGTTTTCATTTTTTTTTTGATTTAAATGACGTAAACGTGCATATACTAACAATCCCAAACCGAACTAGATTTTGAAGAACGAGTCATTACCTTTTAAAAATGAACCAAAAAATGCTCTTGAATTTCCCACAGAATTGAGGAGAATTTTTTATTTGAAAGGGTGGAGAGAGTAAAATACAAGTCCATTGAAAATTCTATTGCGCGTAATATTGGAAATTGACTTGAAGTTGGCAATAGTTTTTTAATACCTTTTGGTATCTCAAATTGCAAATTTCTAAAATCTACCGTTCAATTGTCCAACTTGCAATACAATTAAAATGACTAAAAAAATATATAGAGAAAAAAAAAACAAAAAATATTGTTGTAGGATTCGCGGGTTCGGTGAGATACCTTTAAAACTCGATCCAAATTGTTTTGGTTGAAAATTTCTTCAACTCGAACACGAACAAATGATAATCAACCCGAATGGGTGAGAAAATGAAATGTTAATATGTAAAACATCTGAATGCAAGCAATTCACAAACAAAGCATCTAAGTGGTTTATTGTAAAAATAACTTAAGATCTAAATGCAAACTCATAATCTTAATTGACCGTCCTGCAAAATTTGCGCCAAGTTATGGATACAAAGACCGAGAGATGATTTTTTTTTTACCTTGAGAGACATTCTGTGATATCATATGTAGCAACAACAAGAACTTTGTCTAGCAATGTACCAATTTTCGGTCATCGTCGGGACTACAGTAACAACTCGGCAATCTGAACAGCATTAAGCGCTGCACCCTTGCGAATTTGATCACCACAGACGAAGATATCCAACCTGCATCCATGAGAATCCCATTAGTTTTGTTTTCATTTTTCAATCAGGAAACAAACAGATAACTCTACGAGGTAGATGTTTATACCCTTTATTTCCATCAAGTGAAACATCCTGTCGAATCCTTCCAACAGCGACGTCATCTTTGTTTGATACTTTCAATGGTGTAGGAAACTGGTTGGCAGCCCGGTCGTCTATAATGACGACTCCAGGAGCGTTTTTCAGAATCTCTCTGGCTGTGTCCTGCATAAAACAGAAATAATAACTTAGAACTCGATTCGTGGAACTATATTTTTGCGACTAGAATCATTGATCACAAACAAGAGAGGTACGAGGTGATCTATTGATAAATGAAGTCAAACATTTTTTGTCATGTGACACAAACATGAATCAGATGGAAAATTTCAAGCATCAGATACATTTCATCCTGGACTGATGATGATCTCAAATTCAACTGCGAGTGTGTGTTTAGAGAACCCATAACGAGAAAACAAATTCAAATGAAAAGAGAACCGCAAATATCAGATTTTAAGAACTTCGCCATGAAATAACCGCAACACGGTGGTAGGTTTTATTTGCTAAATAATGTAATGCTCTATAATTCAGTTTTGGGGAATTTATGAATTTTTAGCTTCCTATAAAAAGAAAGAAACGAGAACAATCCATGAGTACTTATTTCCTACAAGAAGGAAAAAATGGGAAATAATCGATGAGTAATTGTTCAGGACCATTCTAAAGAAACTAACAATTGGCATCCATTATATAGTAATCAATCAAAGAAGTTCTTATACAGCGAATTTTACAATGTGCTTAATCAAAGAAGTTCTTAGAGCATTATGAAGAAACATTCAATCAAGCATCTCCTAGTAAAATCAAACCTATGGAACGCAAATGTACCATGACAATATATTAGGAGGCCGATTGACAGAAGTCCAAATAGGCTGTAAAAGGCTTCACCACATGGCCTCAAAAGTTGAAAGCACATTCTCTTAGATTCAGCACCATTCTTTTGTGCATTACAAAAGCAAAAGACAGGCGGAAATGTCCTCATTCAAAAGAAAAGTTAAAATTAAGAAAAACAAGTTCACTCTTTACATTATGCTTATAGCCCATCCACTAATCTTTGAGGAGGCCTCACCCACCCCAAGGCCAAATTATAAAGTTTTCAACTTAGGGGCTTAAATCCAAGACCTTCGAGGTTATCTCCGAGCATCCCAAGCCATTACCCTCAAGGCATACCCCTTGGATCCTGACATGATATTTTAACAACTAGGGTGGATTTCCATTCCCCATACAAAAGTCTGGGAAAAGGCACTTCAAAATCATTTCATTCTCAACCTAAAATAAGCAGAGGAAAACTGAAAACGCCAGCAATCAACAAATATCTCAAGAAGAATACACGATAGCACTGATGAAAACAATATCAAAATAAAATCTTACCTCATCAAGGGGATTCTCAAATTGAAGATTCACACTCTCAGCATGCGCACGCATGACAGGAACTCGTATGCAAGTGGCAGTAACTTTAACATTAGCATCACTCTTGAGGGGCATAAAGCAAGTCGGTTAGAGTACAACATGATTCCATTTACCAATTTCCAAAGAAAAACAATTCACAAACGTTGTGCAAATAAAGTTCAGGACGTAAGTGGTATCCATAATTCACAACCAACACTCACCCATATTTTCCGAGTTTCTTTTACTAATTTCATTTCCTCTTCGTTGTATCCATTTGAAAGAACAGATGCATTGTGGGAGAACAAATTGAAAGCATACTGCACCAAGGAGAAGAAACTGAGAAAATTGCAATAGAAATTTAACCCTAAAAAAAGGACACATAAAGATAAGTGCCAATGTAAAAGAGACTGACCTGATCCCTAAATATATTACAAGTTGGTGGTTTTCCTTCCAGGACCTTAAAAAAAGGGAAGAGAAGCAAAACAGTTTAGAATAGCCATTGAAATGAACTAATAAACCATCCAAAAGATAAGACGTCAAAGAAAAAGCAATCCAGATTATGAGATACAATAAACGGAAAAAAACCTCGCGAGTTTGTTGCACAAGCTCTTCCATTGCTGCAGCACCAGCACCACTAGCTGCTTGATATGTACTAACAACCATGCGTAAAACCTGTCATTTTCAATACCGGTATCTATCTATCATTAAGGGTGAACTTGAAATGAAATTTAGGAGAGTAAAAAGTGATTTAGCACATTGAAAATACTTATTAAATTTTCATAGCATTTTGGAAGTACTTAAATGCTTATAGGAGAAGCACTTAAAAGCACAATTAAGGAAACATCAAAAGGCAGGCTACTTTTGAAAGAAAAAGCAAAACCTGAGAGTAAAATCTCAAACTCAAACATAGCTCGCGTATCATTCCCAAAAATTGTAAACAGAACAAAGGAAAAAAAAGAAGAAGATGAAAGAATCAATCGCAAAACCTTAGCGTGACGATGCAGAGGAGTGACAGCCATCAAGCAGATGATGGTTGAGCAATTAGGATTGGCAATCAAAGCGCCCTTGCCAGTCCCAACCTTAATCCCCTTCATGGCTTCGGGATTAACCTCCGGAATAACAAGAGGCACATTCTCATCCATCCGAAATGCGGAGCTATTATCGACCACAATAGTCCCCTTCTCAGCGGCGAGCGGTCCAAACTTCTTGCTGATGGATCCTCCAGCGCTGAAGAGAGCAATGTCCACACCATCGAAGCTATCCGCAGTGAGCTCCTCAATAATATGCTCTTCGTCATGAAAGCGAACAGACTTGCCAGCGGAGCGCTTCGAGGCTAGCATCTTAATGGAGCGATAAGGGAATCCACGGTCTGAAAGGACAGAGAGAAATTCCTGGCCGACGGCGCCGGTGACGCCGACGACGGCCAGAGAAGGCCCGTTCTCCTGATACGCCATACGAACAACTCTAGAGATGCGCCTTGATTTAGGGTGAGGAGAAGCAGTGGAGAAGAAGAAGGAGGTTCCTGAAGAAGCTAGAGCCGCCATTGTAGAGAGAGAGAAAGAAGAAAAGCTTCAATGGAGCTGAGGCGGCCGGTTACCCACTGAATAGCAGAGAAAACTGCTTCTTTTTTTTTCAGTCATTTATATTTCCAAATTTTAAAATATTTATTTATATATATATATATATTAAAGTTAATAGATAATAACTTTGATAATTTTTTGTAGTATCCTTTTTAATTGAAATTAAATTTTGGTATCTGTTATATAAAAAACAAAATATTTATTAAAATAAATGTAAAACTATTATAAAGAGTTTAATTATTGTAATTAATACAATTTAAGTTTTTTTTTCCTTCAAGTTATTAGTCAACGGTTCGTTCTTCTTCCCTATTACAAAGTTATTAGTCAACAGGTCCGAGCTCGAGTTCGAGCCCGAATTCAACCCTTATTTTTCATTTAGATTGATAGCTTAGGACCCAATTACGTATACACATCTAGATTCTTTTCCTATGGCAATGGTAGTTTCACCAATATCACACATAAAACATAAAATGTAAAACGTAGGGCAACCATAAAGGATTTTAGGATGGGCTCTACCTACCTAGACTAAACAACTTAGCACCCCTAAGATGGACTTATTAACTCGAAATTTCATAACTTGACTCAGTACTTCAAACGACCCTAAAAGACTCGGTGCTCCAAACGACCCTAAAAGACTCGGTGCTCCAAACGACCAAACGACCCTAAGAGTTAGAATGACAAATCTTATAAAGGATAATCATAGAATTAAGGCTGTTTTAGTAGTCCATAATCTAGAGACTAGAATAAAGACTAGGCAAGAGTTGAAGATAAAATAGACATTTACTAAGATCTGATATCATGCCTATAAATTTTTTTTGAATTTCATGTAAATTTTACCGAAAGCTATGCTAGCTTTAGGTACTGAATTAGCTTACACAACAATTCCATTGAAGCTAATAACATTATATATCTTATATATAATGAACTTTTGAGAGAGAAATAATACAATAGAAATCAATTGCCTATCATCAACCATCCAAGTGAGGAAGGACAGCATCTTGAAGAGCAATAAGCTTTCCCTTTCCACCATACTCAGCCGGCAATACTTCTTCTCCAATTTCCTCTATCATACTTTTCCTTTCTTCTTCATTGCTCACAATCACAATCTGAAGTCATTAGTTTCATTCAATTTCAATCAAAATGTCACCAAAATATGAATCATGCTTCTTATAACAATGATTCTAGTACCATGCAGTTAACGTTCATATACAATACTCACAATGATCACTAACATTGAAAAGATTAGAACAACTTTCTATCTTTATTCTCCATTTAACATGTTCTACGAACCCTCTTTTGTTTGTGATTTTCAATGTTAATTTGATTCAGAAAGGAGGAAATAAAGCTGTGGGGATTTGAAATTAGAGCTTAATGCCCTCACTTAATATTAAATCACTGTTTATTCAAAAGCCTGTCAATCCAATCCAAGCACAGCAGAGTAGATAAAACTAGCGGATAAGATACTAATTATCATCTCGTTCAATTCCTCACCTCACAGTTTTTTAGTCAGTTGTTTAACTAAAAGAATGGTTAGTGTTAGTCCCCGACTTTAAACACATTGTTTCAGCTGTTAATTATAATCACGTACGGAAACAAGTATTTGAAGGCAGATGCAGCGAGTCATTTGTCAATTTTTCTGGAATGTTGTTATAGAGATCACATACCTTTTCGAGTGTCACCTTCTCGAGGAACCGAGAAACCATCCTCCACACGCTGATAAAAAACCGTGGCATGTTTAAGATGTAGCACTTTGCCAGACGTTCAGGATAATAGGCCTGTATTAGAGAAGCCAAAAGAATCAAAACTTGCAATGGTTATGTTACAAGAAGGAAAAAAAAAAAAGAGGTGCTTCATGGCAGTTTAAAGTTTATGAACTAAATTGCTACTTTCCAAAAGTATTTTTAAACCAATAGTTAACCTGCAAAAACTGAAAGCCTGTGATCAACCCACGGGGGTCGATGTTCTTGTACGAAATTTGCTGCAAATCAAGAATGCCAATCAGCTTCTCATTCCCGATTTCTCTTCCTTGGAAAGCACTGTAACAGACACCAGAAATACTAAACAAGCTATCACTTGAACTTGCCAAGATACAATTGTTTGAGCAATATGGAATCATATTATTCACAAGAGTGACAAAGAAAGCATATGAAATTTGTTTAACATGGTTGAAAATGGTGAGTACAAAGAAAGATAATTTGCAAGAGTCTGCACACATGAAGTTAGTACAGATTGAGTGGCACCTTGAAATTGTCTTGTCCAAGGCATAAACCACATACTCTGCATAAAGATAAGAGATGAAAACAAGTGAATCAGATAATATCAATTACTTGATGCCTTTAACTCATTTTCCATTCAAATGCATAATCCTGCGCTGTTGGAGAGAAAAAAGCTCAAGAAGGCAATGTAACCTTACAATATTTAATCATACTGACACATAGAGAGCTGGAAGTGCCCGCACAAATGGGGCATGTATGGTCCACATTCACATGATCTTTTAGCCTAAAAATTGATGAGCCGTCTGGAATTCAATTTTGAAGATAGAAAAAAAAAATCCGAAAGTGTTCTGAAACTTGAGATTAATTTCATTTCTGCACATAGTCATAATCTCAATCTTGTGATGAGGAATAACAATTTTATTTTATTGAAAAATTGGTCCTTCATAATAACATATGAAGTGCAAATCTTATAGAATGTCAAACAGGAATGAGACATAGGACGGTCTGGTGGTGACCTAGAACGGTGTAACGATCCAAATTTTCGTTCTGATCATCCAATTTTCGTCTATCGTTAATTTTGCCTTTTCCCAATATTTTTCATGAAAACCATCTTAGAAAACAATCTATAACGAAGATGTAGAATGGTACAATTCAATCTATTCTTTAAGATATTAATTAATGAACCGAGCAATCAATCATGGTGAAGAAGTGGAACTGGTCAACCCTCATGGAATCAATATAAAACTAATTTCGAAGGGCGGGCTAACAATTTCAAAACAGATCCCAAAACAAACTCCAATTAAACTAAAAATCTGAGTTGAGAGAACTCACTCTTGAACTGAACTTGATCCTTCGCAGGAAAATGCTTGCTCCCTTTAACGATCATCACAGAATGCCCATTCCGTGACAAACCCTGCAAATAAATTTTCCTAGCTTCCAGTTCATCTTCAATCTCAGATTCATCAATTCGCCCATTCGGAACCATCGTATCCCTCCATTTCTGCCATTGTACAAACATCTTCGCTGCTTTCTCAACATCCATCGACCTCGCAATCAAAAACCTCATCATCGTCAGATCTCCATACTTCTGCAAAACAAAGATAAGATAAACAAACAAAAAATTCCAATCTCAAAAAGAAACAAATCCACAGAAACCCTTACTTCTGTGGAAACCCCATTTTTCTCGACTACTCTCCTCATCTGCAAAATCCGCTGACTATTCTCCATTTTCCAAAACTAACACAAAGATAATCACCGTAATCGGCCTCAACTACAGTAGAAACAACGAACTTAAAATCAAAATCTGAAACCAAAATTTCACCAAACTAGTACGATCGGTTTCAAAATCAGAAATCAGAGAGGGAGAGAGGGATTTAAAACAGTAGAATCAAAGAAACGGGAAAGGGAAAAAGAGAAAAAGGGAGATCAGAGAAGAAATTTGGAGGGATGAAATGGAATTTAATGGTGGAGCCAAAAGTGAATGGATATGAACCGTTTGGAATTTTGCTGCGAAATATTCGGAAATGGATTTGAGAGTGCCTTTCACGCAATTCAATGTTGAAGAAACTTGCAAACCAGTAGTCACTATGAGTCTACCAAAGTCATCTCCATCGCCATTTTTTCTTCTCCAAGATTCTCATTTACTATTCTCCTTTTGCAACTGTGTGAATATATATAGAGAGAAGACAAACAGAAAATTACTTTTATTTTATTTTATTTTATTTTGATATTTTAAAATGGAAGAAATTGGAAAATTGAAATTCATTTTTTACAAAAATGTCTAAAAATAATGTTGAATTATTCAAAATGTCTATAAACATTTTTTAGAATATAACTATATTAATAAAAAAGTATATAATTTAGTATTTATATCAGTGATTTTTTTTTATATAAAATGAAAATATTTATTAATCCCTCATAAATGTCAAATGCCGTGTAAACTAAGACATTTAGCAATTGTCAATACATATTTTCTTCTTTACTAATTAAATGAATCAAAATGTGCATTTATTATTTGTTTTATATTTATTTCATTTTAATTTATAATTTCAAATATTATATTAATGTTCTCTAAAATTTTAGATTAAAAATTATTTTGAATATTGTGGCTAGTTAAAGCCAAATTGTTAAATAAATCTATTTTTTTTAAAATAGCTGAAAATGGACCATAATTATTTAAAAATTTTATTAGATAATATCAGTAATTCTTGTGGTACTTATCTTATAGATCAAGATTTCCGTATTTATTATTGTATTTATTGCTCCAATTTTGGTAGATATTGAGAATATTATAATTTATTTTTATTTTTGCAATATACTTTGAGAAATTTTCTTCAATTTTATTTATGTATTTATTTAATAAGTATTTAACTTTTTTTATTTTTTATTTTTTATTTTTTTGCTTCATATAGTGAAAATAAAGCAAAAAAAAAAAGTGATTTATTATTATATAGCGAAAATAATATTTGCTTATGACCACATGCATATATTATAATTTATACAATTACTTTAATGATTAGATAGGTAAGAAATATAAATGTAAGAGGTAAGGTAACGATTGGAATTAATTAACCTAACCTTATAATACAATATAATATTTCATATCAAATTATCTCATTATTATATAGTAAAGTTTTGGGCTAAATTTATAATTTAATTTTAAAAAAAATAAAGGGAAAATAAAGGGCGGAGAGCTTGACCTTATCTCGAAAGGTCGAAATTCCGCCCTCCTCGCATTTCTTTCAAAATGGCGAACCACCTCCAAACATCCCCAATTCTTCACTCCGATTCTCTCCCCACCGTTCTCCGGCCATTTTCCGGCGACCTAAACACAACTCCAACCAAAATCACTTTCTCTTTCTCTTTCACAATCCACGATTCGCTAAATTTCAGAGCTCGCCGCCGCCCCCAACGCCTTAACGATTGCGCTGCTCGGCGGAGAGTCCGATACGATGATGAAGAAGATGAAGATGAAGAGTATGGCCACAATGAACAGATTGCGCTTCTGGAATCCTACACTCAGGCCGCCGCCGGCGAGGCGCTGATCGTTCACGCGGCGCTCGATGGCGACCTCGTTGAAGTTCTCGTCTTCAAGGTTTTTCTTCGTTTCTTTAAATTTAGGATTTAGGTTAGATTAAAAATTTTAATTGAGAATGAGATGTAAAATTGGACAGGGATTCTCATCATGCTTGAGCTTTGCGACTTCATCTGATCCATCCAGAAGTGTTCTTCCAGCAAGAGCAACGATTCAATCCATTGATAGAATCAAGGGCCCATTTGATCCATCAAATATCGAATACATTCAGAGGGGTATCACTTGGGAATCATTCAACTTCCCTACATAGCTTAATATCATACCCTTCGTTCTTACAACCATCATTGTGTTAATTAATTGAATATCATTTCATTACTTCAATTTTCTTACCTTCAATTTTATCAAATCCTCTCGGCAGGTTTCAATTTTATCCTTTCGTTACGATTGCGCGTGTATGTTCAATCGTGTGCGATACATCCGACTTGCCTTTACACGCGGCTAAGTTATTTGGCTCGACTTTGCCTCTACTCAGGGCCAAGGTCTCTCAATGCAACGTCGTATCTCATCTTGTCATCTCGATCCCCATCGACATGGTTCATATGTTTTGGCACCATTCCGAGTTTCGGGATGTCGTCAGCCATCACAATTCGTTCGGTCATGTCATCAAGAACGGGCCTGCGTGTCGCTCATCTCCTCAGGACTTCCCGAACATTCATTCATTTGGGTTCTATCGAGGCATTGACCCTCCCATACCCATGTCGTGTCATTTACGGATACCGTGCCGGATAGCGGGTGTATATAGCAACCTCCAACACACGGGCTGGGGCGCAATACCGGCACACCTGTGCTGCCCAGTACTGTACTTGAAAAACTCATTTCAAAGGAAGTCGTCCGAGACACTCGTCTCGGTACGCTCGCACACACTGTGACACACATATGTGCCACGGGGTAGCTCACTTAGGTCATAGGGCCCAGGGTTGGTAGAGAGCTAACACCATGATATCCCTATAGTACATTTTGAGTCATTTTCAATCTTTGAGGCATAGACATGATTTTGGTGAACGGTCATACAGTGTCATGCATTGTCCGTCTAATGTTCGATTGACACCAAATTTGACGAACATTCATATTTCATATGGAAGGGTAATCTTGGAACAAATTTTAAAATTCATAAACCATTTAGATATAAATTTAAAAATTTTATGAACTAGATCTATTCGTTCACTTTTATTAGTGATATACTAGAGAGTACGAGTATTTAGAAAGACATACATAGTCTCATGCTTACTCTTTAGGAATTGACCATGTGAGTTTTTGAGCAACCCTTGTAAGACCAATTTCTTATCCTTTGTGCTTATCCTCGTCTTTGGGTCGGACTTGATTTATTAGGCATATAGCTCCTATAGTCTTTAAATTTTCAATCTCATATCGTTTTGGACTCGACAAAGTTCGTCGATAAGTCTTTTTTTAACCTAGAATTGTTAAGGTAAAAGGATTTGTTGAAGTGGTAATTATGAAATTGATGGGATAAATGGGGGAGTGGGACTTGTGTGTCAAGATCAAATAATAATAATAATAGTAATAATAATTATAAATAATCATAATGTTTTTCAATGGGTGGATGCATGAGCATGAGCATCGCATGTCGATCGGCTGACGATGGGGACCACAAGGCATACTAGAAAGAATCCTCTTCCCGAAAAAAATATCTTCTATGACAACGATTTTCATGGTGACGTGGCGATTTCTAATTCGCCCCTGAACGCCAGATATTTTCGAACTCCAAATATCCAATCCCACGCGTGTTCCCCACTCTCCCCAACGTGGACTTTCGCTCTTTTCTTTCACCCTTCTTTTTCCGCTTAATTACTCAACTGCCATTTCCTTTTTAAATTAACACACCAAATTTTTAGTAAGTTATAAATTTAGTTACTTCACTTATAAAAAGTTTTTAATAATTTTTTAATGTTTTTCTTCAATAATTTTTATAATTTAATTGCCTAATAGTTTTTTTTGGTGTTCCTGTCTCCTTGAATTTATACATTTTTTTTAATTTATATTTTAGAAAAGTCCCTTAGTTACAACGATTGATCTCATAGGATCACACATAGTTGCAAAAGTTGACTCCTATTGTCACCCATGACTCTAATAGGCAAAGACGACCTCCATGGAGTCGGCCATGCCCAAAACAACCCACATTTGAGGGGTTGACCATATCTAATAAAGTGATTTCCTTGAAGGCTAATTAGAGTCTCTCACGTCATAACCATTTTCATTTAATCCATTATGACCATTAATTTCGATAAAAATCTCACAAGAATGTTGGAGAGGGTCGCCTTTTCGGAAAAGCAATACAATGTAGGATTTGTTGAAACACGATACTTATTTAGGGATAGTTTTGAACAAAAATGAAAATTTTTTAAAAAATTAATCACATCATTCATATTATTTTTAGTGTATGGAAGGATTTTTCTATAAATTCTGGTGTAGTGGCAAATTCGTAATTTTAAGATGGGAGATGGGCATTTTACTTCACCGCCATCGAGCAGATAAATATCTCAAATGCTCTGTCCAATCACTTCAATTTTCAGGTTCTGACGAAAGAAAGAAAGAAAGCGGCGAATGGCAATGGCGAAAAACGATGATGAACCGGAGGTTCAGAGCTCCGTCAAGAGGCTAAAATGCTCTAAGCACGACGATGAACAGCTCGAAAATGAAGAAGAAGAAGAAGAGCAGGTGAGTGAGCTTCCATTGAAGCCAGGCCTGTTCTTCTACCCAATGACGCCAACTTCCTTCGTGGTCTCCGATGCTCTGGAGCCCGATTTCCCAATCATCTACGTCAACAAAGTCTTCGAGATCTGTACCGGATATCGCGCCGATGAGGTCCTCGGCCAGAATTGGTATGATGAGATTCAATTGCGCGATAATTTTTGTTGTTTTGCTGGATGTTTTTGGCTTCCTTTGTTTGGTATAGAAGGCAGTGGTAATTTCGGTTTCTGGATGGATTTATAATGTAATTTTCGGTACAAGAAACTTTTGGATGCTCGATAAGGTGATTTGAAATTCAATTAATCCAGGGGCAATTAGTTTTGTGGTTTTGATCGTTTGTAATGAAGACAATTTATGTGCCCTTTTGAGTTGTGACTTGCATCAATTTCAAGTGGGAATCCTTTCCAAAACCAGTTTTGTTAATGTTTCCTGTTGCGAATGTTCTATGCTTGTTAAGGGTGGCTTTTTTGTGCTGGTCGATCCTTTTAGCAAATGAATGATTGTTTGAATTCCTATCCTTACACAAGTTACTACATGATAAAGAAGCACATTTGATTGGTTTGAGTCTAAATTCTGGTCGGCATCCTGTTAAGAAAGATAGAGGAGAAGAAAGTGAAAGTACATTTTGATTTCCTTGTTTATTTTTCTCAAAAAGGCGGTGGCTCTGTGGAAAATTATGGTGACTCTGATAATTTTCTATCATTGTTGTGCTCTTTTTCTTGGTGGGACGGTGGGGGTAGTTACCATTTGATTTCCGTAATTCACATTGAAGTCCTGATGTAGTTTCCTTTTAGTTTCATTACAACAGCATGACTTTATCCAATTGAGTCCATAGTTATATACTGTCAAATGATTCCGGTTTAAGTTTATCAGCGGTGATTTACTTGAAACTTCTTTCTCTCTTCGTATGATCTTGTCTTTGTACAGATTAGTTTATTTCCATGGTTTTGTAATTGTTCTTGTGTGTAAGAATTTCATAAACTCATATGGGTACTTTTGTTTCAGTCGGTTCTTACAATATAGAGATACTCATGCACAAAGGCGCCACCCTTTGGTAGATCCAGTGGTTGTTTCTGAAATCAGAAGATGTCTTGAGGAAGGCGTTGAATTCCAAGGTGAACTCCTCAATTTTAGAAAGGATGGCACTCCTATGGTGAATAGGTTACGGCTTGCACCGATACATGATGATGATGGTACTGTAACACACATTATAGGAATTCAAGTGTTTTCTGAGACAAAGATAGACCTTAATCGGTTGTCATATCCCGTTTTCAAAGAAACTTGTGCAATAAAATATGATCTATCAGGCAAAAGTGCTCATCTGATTGATCAATCACCATTTGGTCAGCATAAAAAAATCTGTGGGATACTACAGCTTTCAGATGAAGTCTTAGCCCATAACATTTTATCACGCTTGACGCCACGAGATGTTGCATCTGTTGGATCAGTGTGCCGAAGGATTCGTCAATTGACGAAGAACGAACATTTAAGGAAGATGGTATGTCAGAATGCATGGGGAAGAGAAGTGACTGGAACATTGGAACAAATGACAGATAAACTTGGTTGGGGGCGCTTGGCCAGGGAACTTACAACTCTTGAAGCTGTATGTTGGAGAAAACTGACAGTTAGGGGAGCTGTGGAGCCTTTACGTTGCAACTTTAGTGCTTGTGCAGCAGGTAATCGACTTGTATTATTTGGTGGGGAAGGAGTCAATATGCAGCCCATGGATGATACCTTTGTTCTCAATCTTGATGCTGCAAATCCAGAGTGGCGAAGAGTAAGCGTGAAATCCTCCCCGCCTGGACGTTGGGGTCACACTTTATCATGTTTGAATGGTTCTTGGTTAGTTGTTTTTGGTGGATGCGGCAGTCAAGGATTGCTCAACGATGTGTTTGTACTCGATTTGGATGCTCAGCAACCAACGTGGAAAGAAATCTCTGGTGGAGCTCCTCCATTGCCTAGATCCTGGCATAGCTCCTGTATGATCGAAGGTTCTAAACTGGTTGTTTCAGGTGGATGCACAGATGCTGGGGTGCTTCTTAGTGACACATACTTGTTGGATCTAACAACAGACAAGCCAACCTGGAGAGAGATTCCCACATCCGGGACTCCCCCATCTAGATTGGGACATTCTCTGTCAGTTTACGGTCGGACAAAGATTCTAATGTTTGGTGGACTTGCCAAGAGCGGACACCTACGCTTACGATCGGGCGAGGCGTACACCATAGATTTAGAAGAGGAAGAACCCCGGTGGAGGCAACTTGAGTGCAGTGCATTCACTGGCATAGGCGGCCAGAGTGCTGTAGTTCCTCCACCAAGACTCGATCATGTAGCAGTCAGCATGCCCTGTGGAAGGATTATCATTTTTGGAGGCTCAATTGCCGGGTTACATTCACCTTCTCAACTGTTCCTTTTGGATCCTTCCGAGGAGAAACCATCATGGAGGATTCTCAATGTTCCTGGACAACCACCAAAATTTGCTTGGGGACACAGTACTTGTGTGGTTGGAGGCACAAGAGTTTTGGTATTGGGCGGCCACACCGGGGAAGAATGGATACTCAATGAATTGCACGAACTCTGCTTAGCTAGTGGGCAAGATTCAGATCTTTGATTCTATTTTAATCTGCAGCCAACAACACCCCAAAGGAAAAGTTGCATCAAACGAACCAGTTGAGACTCCTCGTAGCTACTGTAAGAACAAAAATTTCCCAGTTCCTTGCTGCATTATGATTTTATTTGTGTTTAAATTTTGGTCTTCTGTATATATTTATAAAAATGTAATATAGGTTGCGTTTTTCCACTTTTTCTTACCTTTCTTTTTGGTTCTGTAATTTACTTCTAGGTGGCCATGTGTCTACTTTGTATTGTGCAGCACTTCCTGTGTAGATGTACATGTTTTCTCTTGATTTGGGGTTTCTTATTTGACAAACAGGACCTCCATTTTTGTTTAAGACATGTATTACTGGAAATGACAATTTTGATCTCCAATTTACTGGGTGTCAAGATGCCAAGTTTGTTTGTTTGTTTGCTATAAATGTGTCTACTTGCATTTTTCTCATTAGCTTCGAAGATAGGTTCGAACGATTCAAGTATTCGTGTTATCGGATTTACAGGCAACAAAGATGTTGGCTTTGTGTGGTGGAAAAAGGATGGAGATTTGTTTTGAAAGGGAAGACTCCACTAAGCATACTTAATTGGCATTTACCTATATAGTTTGGCTGTTCTTCACCATAAATTTGGCTTCAAATCAAAGACCTTACCAAGAAATTCAATGGAAAATGGGATCTTTGTGAGTTTTCCTAGTCTATCAACTCTTGCAAAGATTGAACCAAATTTACCTTACTCTACACCAAATGATAATTTTGATATTAATTTTTTTATTTAGGCCAAATTAATAATACCTATGAACATCAACTCGTATGCAACTTGATTTCTTTTAGTGTAACTTGAGTTGGTCATAAATCATGCGTGAGTATACTTGCAATGCAATTTTGAAGCATCAACTCGTTAGAAACAATGCTACAGACAATCATTAGGTGGCATCATTGTGGCATCCGCGTTGCAACTAATGAGTAAAATGAGAAACAAAATTTAATTGATTGATTGTGAGACCCCATCTCGGTTAGAGAGGAGAATGAACATTCTTATATCTTTATAAGAGGGTGGAAACCTTTCTTAGCGCGTTTTTGGGAACCTAGAAGGAAGGCCGAAAAAAGACATAATCAGCAAGGGATGGGTTTGGGCCATTACAAATTCATAAAGAACCACACTGGAAAGGAAGGCCCAAAAAAGGACATTATCAGCTAGCAATGGGCTTGGGTCATTTATTACAAATGGTATCGGAATCAAACACCAAGCGATGTGCCAGCGAGGAGGTTGAGCTCTGAAGAGGGGTAGACACGAGGTGGTGTGTCAACATTAAGGCTCTAAAAAGAGGTAGACACGAGGTGGTGTGTCAGCATAGGCCCCAAAGAGGGTGGATTGGGGGTCCCACATCGATTGGACGGGAATGAGTACTAGCGAGGACGCTAGGCCCCAAAAGGGAGTGGATTGTGAGATCCCACATCGATCAATAAGATTCACACAATGTATGTCTCATATCACTTAGATATACAATGTGCTGGTTTTTTTATCCCTATGGTGATGATATCAACCCCTAGTTCACATGCTCTCAGACAATGTCCGTTCACTACAAAGAACAAATGAAATAAATAAATAAATAGATTTTTTATTAAATTTGATTAAGATAAATAAATAAATAACATTGAGATAGCTCAACCGATAAAGATACATACACGTTATGGTTCGTATCTTCTCGTGTCACTCGTTCTCACGTGAAAAGATTAAAAAACAGCACTTTGAAAATGTAAGCTAGGATGATGGGGACACCACACACCAAGCCACAGACCAAGCCAAACCCTGTTCACTTCACGGCAACCTAAGCAATTTCCAACGATGATAGAAGACCTCTTGACCAGCTTTATTCAACATATAAATCCCATCTTGTTTAGCGATCCAAATGCACCTAAAGTTGGAACAGTACTCATCAAAGAAAACCTCATCAACAAAGAATGCATCAAATTCCTTAAACCCTCTTTCCCATTCCAATCTACAATGGAATAATGTTCTTGCCCATATATTGTCTCTAAACGACCAACTTTGTTGATCGTCTGGAAAGAGTATGTGTAATCCCAAATCGTCGTCTTTAGAAAAGCAATGGCTATCTAATATATACATTTTCAACCCGTTGCGAATTTCGACATGAAATTTGGGGATATCAAGGAGAGATCTTTCCTGTTGTTGTTGTTCTTCACTGGCACCCGTTGTTGGACAGGACATCGTAAGTAAGAGCCCGAGCCATAATAATACAAGTCGATCCATAGGGTTTAGATTTTGTCCGATTGAACTCGAAGGAGTAAGTGCTATTATTGTTTGGTTATCTTTTGATGTCTGATGGATAACGAGTTCATGTTCTTGTGATTTGTGTGTGTATATATACATGAAGTTTTTTGGCATGGAAAAGGCTCAAAATAGTTGTTTTTGTTGAGAAATGTAAGGGGAAACCTAATGTTTTTGTTGAGAAAGTCAGCATGGGAAGTTTGTACATTCTGATTAAGAACCAAACACTTGCAATACAAAATATAAACCATTAAAAGTTTTTAGAAAGTCTTTTTTCGTGCAATTCCTATCGCTTTTACGATAGGGGTTTGTGCAAAATGGACGGAAGAACAGGAGGGACTAGCTCAAAAACAGAGGACGATTATTCACGAGTTGAATCAAAAGTCTATTTTACCCCTATTATTACATCTTGTACCTACCTTAAGTATCATTGATTCTCTCCTGAATAATTAGTTCATGATCCAACCATACTCCCTCTCGAGTCTATGAGAGGACGAGACTCATTGTTCAGATCTCGAAATCAGCACTTAAAGAAACTGCTCATTTACTCTCGTAAACCCTAAACCCTAAAACCCTAAAGTCCTAAAACCCTAAAACCCTAAACCCTAAACCCTAAAACCCTAAACCCTAAGAGTGAATTTCATCTCAATGAATTTATTTTTCTTGCACCCGTTAGGTCAAATCTCGAAAATGGTAGGTTTATTAAATTGACTACAAAAGTCATTCTCATTCATGCAAATCAAAGTAAAATCCGTTAAAGACAAAAGTTCATAACTCAATCACGATTGAGATCGAGTCACATATGATGATCATGTGAAATAATAGTCTTTTCAATTAACAGATTCATTACAAGACTAAATATTTCGTGTCTCAATCTTATATATCTTCATTATATGCGATATCTCCACTCACATGTCTCTATGAACGAGTTGGATCAAATCATTTATAACAACTACAAAATGGCTAAATCTATAGTGTCATGAACATAAGCACCAAACTTTATCTGTATATAGTAGACTGTCTCAGCTATTTCTTAAACATAATTTTACTGCAAACAGATCCTATGCTGTTTAAGATTACGGTAATAGGTAACGTTAGATTTGTTAGATTTTTCATATAGTGAATAATATTATATGGTAAATAAAATAATTTAAATTATTACTAAATATCAAAAAATAAAATCTCATCATCTCCAACAAATAATTCTCATGCCATTGGATTCACACAAAAAAACTTAACTTTAGTGAAGGGCCGACCTATGTTCAAGCCACCGACCTCGCTCTTGAAAAATATTTTTAGAAAACGAAAAATATTTACAAATCAATGTTATAAGATAACAAAAAAAAAACAACCAACAACAACAATGACATTGATAACATATAATTCAAATAGGAAGAATCGACAAATAGTCATATCTCCTTACAATACATTTTACAACAAATTAGCCCAAAGAGATGTAAACATAATTTCAGCCATGAATCATACACTCATAAACTATAACAATAAAAAAATAAAAAAATTATTCAACATCAGCAATTAGAAATAAACGTGATCATGACATCAAACATGTAATAGTGACCGACAACCCCAAGTTGTGAAGTTGTTTGGTTTTGATCATGGAACCAATTCCCAATGATCCTTAAAAACAAGTTGACCATTTTGGTCGGCCAAATAAAGGCCATCTTGTTTTGCAGTCCAAACACACGAAGAATCCCCACAAAAGCTGGTGACAAAGTTTAGATCATCAGCAAAAGCATCAAATTCCACGAACCCATAAGCCCACTCCAACTTGCAATGAAAATTGGTGGATCCAAGCCAGTTCCCTCTGAACGACCACCTTTGTTCATCGTCTGGGTATATGACACGCACCCCCAAATCGTCGTCTTTGGAGCAGCAATGGCTGTCCAACAAGTACATTCGCAGCCCATTGCGTATATGCACATCAAACTTGCGTAGGGCTATGGCAGGTTGGTTCGGATCTGGCTGCTCGGGCCCTGTTTCTGCCTTCTTTTTCGAGGCCACCGACATGGTCAAGGACACCGGGTGGAGGAGGAGGAGGAGGAGGAGTGGTAGCCGCCGCATGAGCCCCTGCGCCGCCATTGTGTTTTTGGTTAATTCTCTGAGCCTCTTCTGGGTTTAAATTGGCTGTCGGAGAAGCCCCCAGGTTGTTGGAGAAACGCTAATATTGGACATGTTTTGAATTCATGGTCATCGCAGGTTGTCTCCACATTGCACGTTTAAATTATGTTCTTCATAATTTAATTTAGTTGCTAATATTTTCTGTTTAATTTGCTTTAAAATCGCTATTGTCTTACCAAAAAAAAACCTTTTTTTTATTGGTAAGAATTTATTTATTTATTATTATTATTATCCAAGGAATCACGTTAATGATAATTATATTGGTTATTTAATATATGTGATTTAATTTTATTTATTTTTAGATTTAGTTCGTTTGGATAAGATAGTGCATGAGGGTCTAGTCTTTGTTTTGGCTCATTGTATATTGTTGTCGGTCTTATCAAAATACGGTTTTTTTTAAGCTTTCATTTCTGGACTATTATGCGTCTAATAAGGAGAGGTTTCTACATTTTGTCACGGTACTCGAGGTTTTGTTTTGTTTTTTTTTTTTAAATTATAAAAAGCACGTGGGAAATTAATAAAAAAAGATAAGTAAAATAATTTACTTTTAATCTTCCTGCACGCCTTTGACCAAATTTCTTGGAAGCGGTCTTCATAGCTATGAATTTTCCACCTTCATTAGATTTACTACCGTTGAAGTCGTGTAGTCGAAGTTCTGAGATTAATATTGCTCATTATCTTATCTCGACATTCTTATCAAAGAGAAATTAGAGAAATGGGTAACCGTTCTAGAAAAGACACTTTATTTTAAGTATTATTTAATTCAATTCAGCCTATTAATAACCATTCGAGAAAAGACATACCTTGAAGTGATAGAGTTCCCAACTCCATCGACTATTTAAAACTACAATATTTAAATAAATGATTTGAAGTTAAAATATTAAAAAATAAAAATATAGTCGAACGAGTCTAGAAAATAGTTTTCAATTAATATTTATTTTTCTATCTACTCGGAGTTATTAATAAGGTCTAAAACTATTAGAAAAATAGAAAATATATGAAACTTTGTATTGACCATTATTACACGTCGATTTATTAACAATTTAATTACGCGTAAGAGCTAGAAATATTTATATTACAACAACATATCCCAATAATCATAAAAAACATATTGACCAACTTCATTGGTCAAATAAACTCCGTCTTGCCTTGCACTCCAACCACACACAGAGTTCCCACAATGGCGGTTCAAGAAATTAATATCACTCAGAAAAGAATCAAATATCAACTCCCCATATTGCCATTCTAATCTGCAGATGAATTTGGTCGTTTCGATAAAATTAGCTCGAAACGTCCAATTTTGTTGATCGTCGGGAAACAATATATGCAACCCTAAATCATCATTTTTCGAGTAACAACGACTGTCCAATATAAACATTCTCAAGTCATTGTGAATCTCGATTTGATATTTACGAAATTGAATGAGAGGTGTCCTTGGTGGTGAATACGGTCGTTTAGGGATTACATCTTGGTTTTTATTCTTACTAAACTTTCCTTTGGCCATCGACGTGTCGAACAAGGCAATAAGCAAGAGTCCAATCAAGAACACGAGCTTATGCGATGCCATTGTTGATGGTGCTTGAAGAAAGGTGGGTGTTTGTCCATTTATACGTTTATGTGTGTGAGATGGATTAATGGGTTGTTTGAGGAATTTAAGGTTTGCTAAAAATGACGAGAAAATGTCTTAATTTATTGAGTTTGTTTCGTTTTTGGATGGTGCGTGGAGCTTCAAGAGATCAACAATGGTGTGTTAATGTTGCTAAAACTGAGTGGTCACGAGAATAAATCGTTGTTAGTGTCTCATTAATTATCTAATGTCTGCCAGTACACACAATCTTTTAAATTTTAACTAAGTTATAGTCGGTCTTTATTAGTCGTAAATCAAACATAGTCAACCTAATTGAACTTCCTCTTTTCAGACACAACTTCTCGTGATCGAATCATGCACGTGAACGACAATTAAGTACTAGGTTTGAAAGGGACAAAATTAGGGTTCGTAAAAGAATAAACAAACAAATAGTTTAAAAATAGTTTTTATCTCTTACACCAAAATGGCAACTCTATCTACACCCTCCATGTTCTTTTTCATCCAAAACTTTTAAAAATATATATATATTAAAAATAAAATAATATTTGAGCTACTTTATTTTAAACACAAAATTATTATTATTATTATTATTTAACTTTTTTGCTTTTTTATAAAGTGCTTGTTACATATGGGGAAAAAAGAGACAAATGAGACAAATACATAAACAAAATCATTTTTTCAAAAAAGAGAAAAGAATTAAATAAAAGAAACGTCTTTTTCAAAATAAATATATAAAGGAAAAATAAAGGGTATATAGGGGCCTCAAATTCCACGCATCAACTACCAAACACTTTCTTATGTAATGTTCAAAATCTACGAGACAATATTAGTTGGCGATCCGATTCTCAAAATTGCTTTTCTAAATCGTTTGAAGTTTGTTGTGTGAGATCTCGCATCAGTTGGAGAGAAGAACGAATATGCGTTTTAAAATCGTGAGACTGTCGTTGATATGTAATGGGCTGAAGTGGACAATGGTGGCTTGAACTGATACAAATAATATCAAAGCTAGACACTGGGAGATGAACGAGGATATTAGGTTTTCAAGGAGGGTGGATTATAAGATCTCATATCGGTTGGAGAGGGGAACGAAACATTCATAATAATGGCGTGGAAACCTCTCTCTAGTAGACGCGTTTTAAAATGATGAGTTGTCACGAAAGATATCATATTACATATTAAATCACCACAAATATAATTTAATAAAATTCACTTCAATTATTTGAATGATAATGTAATATTTTATTTATTTTTAGAAATATTTTTTTTTGGAAAATAGAAAGTTATTTATACATTAAAAAAAAATTTACTAATTTGAACAAAATATTAAATATTGAACAAAATAAAAATTGATTAAGCCATTAGAAATTTGGGAAAGACGGGCAGGTGGAAGGAACGTGAAAGAGCCGAGCTGGGCTGCGCTTAATTGGTCCAGCTGGCATCCGCCGCTTCTTAACAAATAGTAATTTTGGTAATTACCTTTTATTATTATTATTATTATTAAATAAATTAATTCAAGCGTAATGACCCACTAGTCTAGATCCGTGACATCGAACACGTATGAGGAGTCAAGTGATTCACCGAAGAAAAGCTTTTTTAAGTATCAATAGCTAGACATTTTGTTAATCGAGAAAGGTTTTTTGTGATAACATTTAGAGATATTAAAAGCGAGAATACTGTCATGAGTAACGAGAAATCCTGTGTAAAACACAACTTTTTGCATTCGATCGAGGCTTAAGTTTGCATGCCCAAAGCTGGTTGGACCTCGAAAGGATTTGACTAGGAGGTATTACAGACTTAGCTAATGATATAGGGCACTCTCCAGGATAGTATTGTTTTGTGCGCCCAAGCGTATTGTCAAGAACAACACTACATGATTTGTCATGTGACTTCACCTACGGGTGGAGGAAGCGTGTCAGAAGGCTAGTTGAGCTAGTATATCCCAATGACCCAAAAGTTCAAAATGGATCTCGTTGTTAGACGAAGACGACCCTCCACAATGGTATGATATTGTCCACTTTGAGCATAAGCTCTCATGATTTTGCTCTGGGCTTCCCCAAAAGGGCTTATACCAATAGAGAGAGTATTCCTTCGTTATAAACTCCATGATCATTCCCTAAATTAGGCGATGTGGGACTTCTACCATCCGACACTCCGTGACAAACTATAAAAAAAAAAAGTTTTGTTACTAACCATGAACCCCACGTCGAGTCAAAAGAAAAAATAACGGGATTGAACAAGTTCAAAAACTACCATACAAAAATGTAGACAAAACTGAGTTAAGAGGTCTCGGGTTCAAATCTTTAAATTTTTATTTATTGTTTTAAGAAAAATAAAATTGAAAAAAATAAACCTTTGTATTCTCTCCCCGACTAACAGCAAAGCGCCTGCAAACAAGACCTGTATTTTCAAAATTATAAATTATTTAATCTCTTTATTAATCTAATTTAATTAAATTAATTAAAAGTTAATTGTTTAGATAATCAAATAATAATCACTCTCTCTCTCTCACACACTCACTCTCTTTCTATCTGTCTTTTTCTCTCTCTAACAGTCTTCCCCCACACATACTGACACACCCTCCCAGATTTCTAGAGAGAGAAACACTGACCCAGAGAAACCAGAGCCCCCATTTCCCTCTTTCTCTCTCTAGACTTCATTTATACCCCTCTTGGAGAGAGACACACACACACGCAGTGAGTTCAGTTCTCCTTAACGAACCCAATTTCTCATTTCCATTTTCTTTCTCTCTTTCTCTCTCTCTCTCTCTCTCTTGGGTTTTGTTCTGTATACTTGAGTTGAGGGGGTATTTAGTTCTGTTTCTGTGTGTATTGTTGAGTTTTGTTATTATTCTTTTGTTTATTGATTTTTTTGTGGTGAATGTAATGTACCTTTTGTGAGATTTGGAGCCCTAGAGTTTGTGGATCCTGGGCTGGGCTTGCATTTGAATGTGAAGAAAGAGGGGAGAGATTCGGGTAGATCAGGTTATGGCGGAGATTTCTGGTGATGGAGGTGGGTTTTTGCCGGAGGTTAGTAATGGACGAGCGGTGGATTCTCAGGCTACGCCGACACCCATTCCGGCACCGAATCCAACGTCGTTGACGGTGTCGGGATCTTTTAAGGAGGGGAAGAGCTCGTCGAGGCGCCGGACGTCGGTTAGGCCGAGTATGGACGCCGACGACTTCTTTAACTTGTTTCCCGGCTCGGATCCGGTGAAGTTGGAGCTCAATCGCCTCGAGAATGAAGTGCGAGGTGCGAAATGTGGTTCGATCTGCTGTTTTTTTTAGCTCGTTTTATTCAATGTTTTGTGTTCGATTCGTTTTTCTGTCTTGTTCGCAGATAAGGATCGAGAGCTCGGGGAAGCTCAGGCGAAGATCAAGGCATTAAAGTTGTCTGAGCGGCTTAGAGAGAAGGCAGTTGAAGAGGTTAATGTTTGATCATTTTATTGTTTTTGGGACATCTTTATGCTGTTAATTGTGCGATTCTTGTCGATTAGCTTAAAGGAACTGAAGAAATTACTTGAAAGTTTTTTCTTCTGTGAGATAGGATGGGATTTGACAGTGAATACAACACCCTTTATTATTGGAAACTGCCAAAATTATCTGCTGAGTTTGCAGAATCTAGGCTGGAGCATTTTTCTACAAGTTGTTGGGTTTGCCTTTTGTATTGTTGAGATCTGAACTTCTCAATTAAATTCCCCTAATTGTTCTTATTTCCATTTTGTGGGCATTCCCTCCGTAACGAATGGTGGGTAGTTCCTATTTTTCATATGCCAGTTTCCTTGACAATGTGGATCGTTAAGCTCCATCAAGCCTAAGTGGGAAGAACTACGCCCTTGTCCCAGATTTCTCGAACCAAGCATTCTGGAAAGCTACTTTTGATTTCCTAAGCTTTCCCTTTAGAACAGACCAGTTGAATAACGTGTGATCCTTGAGTCCTTGTATTTGTCTAATTTGAGTGCAGCATGAAGATTTTCCGTTTACATTCATGCTCAAATCTTATTTTTCATAGTACTAATATTGGGGGATGGTGAAATTTTCATATTTCTTATGTCATGTTCATTTTCATTCTGGTTGGAGTTAGCCTCTCCTTTTGGAAAATCGATTGCGAAAATTATTTCACCGTTTATTTTCTTTCAATGTATGTCATAGGTTTAATCACATATCTATTTTTTTAAGTCCTGTTTAGAATTATTTTTGTAACTTTTCAGTCAATCTTGGACTCTTAAATGGTTGTTTTGAATTCCAAGTGTTTACAGTTTTAGGTGTTAATCCATCTTCAGAGATGATAGAATTTCAAATGTTCTCAATTATAGGTGTTGTGGTCTTGTGAAACTAAGAGTTTTCCTGTAAACTGATGCGAATATACTGTTTTACTTGTATGTATTCTTATCTCCTATCAGCATTTTAAAGTTGGCTATGGAGTGTATGTAGGCCTCTTTGATCTTAGAACTTTTGTTTCTCAGGTTTATCTTTTCTACTTTGCTTTGTACAGTAAGGCTCCACTGGCTTTCCTTTTCATGTGTTCTTCTCAAGCAACATTTATAATGTCCGAGTGGCTTATTTGTTACCTTTCTATGCATAAAAGTTGGGGAAATGTAATTTATGGAAATGATCGATTTGATGTTTAATTTATATATAGATGACTGAAGAACTATCAAAGGCTGAGGAGAAGTTAAAATTGACGGAATCTCTTCTTGAAAGCAAGGTATTCAGTGAACCTTTTTTTCTTTTTTTTTAAACCTTCTTTACACCTTTTGGTTGATATCATGTAATTTATCGTGTAATATTTTGCAGAATCTTGAAATAAAGAAAATCAATGATGAGAAGAAGGCTTCAATGGCAGCTCAATTTGCTGCTGAAGCTACTCTTAGGAGGGTACATGCTGCTCAAAAGGATGATGACATGCCTCCAATCGAAGCCATTCTTGCACCTTTGGAGGCTGAGCTCAAGCTTGCACGACAGGAGGTACTATTTATTACATATGCCACAATAATTACTACAACACAAACTGCACGGAAAGAAAATTACTGTGAGTTTATGTGTTTTCATGGTTGATTTCCAGATTGCTAAGCTTCAAGATGACAATAAAGCGTTGGATCGTCTTACCAAATCAAAGGAAGCAGCTTTGGTTGATGCTGAGAGGACTGTTCAAAGTGCCCTGGCCAAGGCCTCTATGGTGGATGATTTACAGAATAAAAATCAGGAGTTGATGAAACAGATAGAGATTTGCCAGGTAATGTTTCTGATGCATGATGCTTAACATCTGAGCATGTAAGCCATTTCGTCCATCATCATTTTTTAAGCTTCATAATAGGAGAAATTTATAGGTTTACTGGTCTGTTTTAGGAAGAAAATAAAATCTTGGACAAGATGCACAGACAGAAAGTTGCAGAGGTTGAAAAATTAACGCAAACTGTGAGGGAGCTGGAGGAGGCTGTTCTTGCTGGTGGTGCTGCAGCAAATGCTGTGAGGGATTACCAGCGCAAAGTTCAAGAGATGAATGTAATGTGCCGAAGTATTTGAATCAGAAGTGTCTTTTACTTGACATGTACTAATTTGAATCTTCTAGTGCATTACCAAAATTGTTGAGGTTTCTTTCTGTGTTCTTCAGGAGGAAAGGAAAACTCTTGATAGAGAGTTGGCTCGTGCAAAGGTAACAGCCAACAGAGTGGCTGTTGTAGTAGCAAATGAATGGAAAGATGCAAATGATAAGGTTATGCCTGTAAAACAGTGGCTTGAAGAACGAAGATTTTTGCAGGTAAATTGAGTTCCACAACTCTTTTGCGTCCAATATTGTGCTCTGGGCTTATCTGTTGCCTGTATGTTGTTGTGCCATTACCTCTATTTTCAGGGAGAAATGCAGCAACTTCGTGATAAACTTGCTATAATGGAACGAACTGCGAAGTCTGAAGCTCTATTGAAAGTAATCTATTCTTTTCTCGCTGTCATTGTGTACATGGTTAACAGTTGCTAGAAACTAAAGACCTCTCTGCTACTGTTTTCCAGGAGAAGTATCAGCTGCGACTTAGAGTGCTTGAAGAGAGCTTGAGAGGGTCTTCTGGCAGTAACAATCGGAGTACTCCTGAAGGGAGAAGTATAAGCAATGGCCCCTCTCGTCGGCAATCTCTGGGTGGAGTTGACAACATTTCGAAATTAACTTCCAATGGATTTTTATCGAAAAAGACACCAGGTTCTCAGTATAGACCTTTGTCCTCAAGCAGTAGCACAGTGTTGAAACATGCTAAAGGCACGTCGAAATCATTTGATGGAGGCACGAGGTCATTGGACCGAGGAAAGGTGTCTTTAAATAGACTTCTACCCAGTTATTCATTCAATCAGTCCTGTGATGCAAGCAAGGACAGTGAAGTAAATAATGATTGGAAAAGTAATCCTGATGAAAAGGGAAACGAGTCTCCCACACTTGAGAGTGAAGACAGTGTTCCAGGTACGTTGTATGATTTACTTCAGAAGGAGGTTATAGCTTTGAGAAAAGGCGGCCATGAGAAAGATCAAATCCTTAAAGACAAGGATGACGCCATTGAGGTTGATATTCTGCACAAGCTTGTTCACGTTTATGTAACTTTTTCTGTATATGTGAGTCTCATAGATGTTAACTTCTTTTCGGGTTTTGGTGCTCAATGTTTTTCAGATGTTAGCAAAGAAGGTAGAGACGCTGACCAAAGCAATGGAGGTTGAGGCAAAGAAGATGAGAAGGGAAGTGGCTGCCATGGAGAAGGAGGTAGCAGCTATGCGTGTGGAGAAAGTGCAGGAGAACAAGGCAAAGCGATTTGGTGGCAGCACCAAGGGCCCCGTTAGTGCAGCACAACTGCATCCCGGAAGGTATTAATTCAGATTTCTGTCATGTACAAAACTAGTAATCAATCAATGCTGTTATTATCAGAAAACTAGTGTTGTGTACGCAATGACTATTATGATTGCATATCTCTGATATGATTTTATTATTTTGGGGTGGGGGTGGGGCGGGAGAAGATGCCAATCTCTGTAATTTAAAGAGCTTATATGATATGCTCCCTAATTTATGTAATTTCATCATATTTCTGCCACTTAATTAGTGTCAAGTTAACATGGTTGCATGTACTGGGATTAAATGTTGGGAATACGCAGCAAATATTTGATAGGAACTGCACGAGATATTTGGATTGAATTGATTAGAAAATAGGCAATTGTATTAAATTCCATGTGTTCAGTTTCTTTGTTAAGATGTCCTTTTCTTTTATGTCCTTGAAGATGTTGTGTATATGGACACATGTATTATGGTGCTCTTATCGAGGTTCGAGATCATGGATTGTAGACTGTTTCCTCTCTACCACACCACTTGAGCAAGGCATTTCGAAACACGATTACCTTGAACACGTTGACGTTTTAATCTTCTTAATCTGTGATGACTATTTGAGCAAAAGAAAGAAACAAAAATTTCATTGTTAGAAGACTTGTGAGAATTCTTATCATTTGTTGATCTGTGTTAACCCACCTACTGCCCTGATGTTTATTTGCACTTGCGACTACTTAAAGCTTTCCTTGTTAGATTCAGACTGGTTTCTTACAATACATTAACATCTCATGAAAAGTTGACTGACATCTTTCATATTTTCCAGGAATGTTGGACGCGGTGGGTTGAATCGCAGCACTCAATAACAAGAAACTGAATCTGAATTTGTGCAACCAAGCGTTTCCACATAGTTTATTATCTTTGTTCCTTTTTACTCTATATTTAATTTTCTTCCACATGATTGATCATAGTAGTGTAACCCGCATGCCGATGACCCTGTGTTCGTTAAATTGTTGGCAATATAGTAAGAGGAAAGACTTGGAAAGACGACGTTGCACGAAGAGAGGTAATTGGTAATGCATCTGACTTAGGATTGTCATCCCTGTGTTTAGAGATCAGCAAAGAAGGGGAGAAAGAAAGAGTTAAAAAGGAAGAATAGTTGACTTGTTGGCTAACCACCTTCTGTCAGGTTTGTTTTTGAGTGAGCCAATGGTTGTGTGGATTTGTATAGGCAGTCTCCCTACTGATTGGAATTTTTATTTTTGTTTCTTCTATTGTCATATTCAGTTGATATATGATGTAATCTGCAATGAGTGTGTTGTTGATTCAGGTATTGTTAATATATTCTTGTTATTACACCAAACTCTTTTCTTTTATACTCCTTTTATTCTGCAGAGTTCAGTACTTTTTATACTTTTTCTTCACTCCTAGAATGGGTTCGATACTTTTGATAGGATTGTCTTTTTCGTCTTTAAAAACAAGCATTCTTACTCTTAAAAATGCAGATTCCCTTAGTCACTAACATACTCGTACATACTCGTACTTGTTCAATTGAAGGCCGATCATATTCTATCGCAAATTGTAGAGAAAGAAGAGTACCCTAGTCTTTACCAATCCATCTTGTAACCCTTCTCACAGAATGTCTTTCCCCAAGAAATTTTACACTAAGTTACACACTCAAAGAAGGGAAGACAGGCTTTACCCCCAAAAGAAGAGCAACATGAAAGAGAGAGAGAGAGAGAGAGATGATGATATGAGTCAGTCAAAACTCATAAAGTAAACCAAATCTCAATTTCTGGATTATTCGTCATAAAAAAACACAACAGGAACACCATTTCCAAGGTAATAAGTGTCCACCACGATGCCATAAACAAGTTTCTGACAGATCAATTGATTGTCTGTTTAAAAAAAAACCATAAAATAAGAACTCCCACATGGATCGTTCTTATGATCTACTTCAAACATTTTATTCTATTTGATATATTTTTTTTTTAATATTACTTCCATTTTGATTGGCTCTCCCAGAAAATGTTGCAGGATTGGCAGGCGAGAGTGGATAATTGATATTGGTTTAAATTATCTATGACACTGCTGATATTATTTTATTCAGGTGGAGCACATTCAAATTCATATTATTAGTTCATGAAAAGTAAAGATAAGAATAAATAAAAACACTTTATTAGGAGCTTCCTGTCATGCACATGAATTAACAGAAACCAATTTGTTTTTCTCTTCATATGTTTTATAATTTTCTCAACCATATTTAGAATAAGATCTTATTAGAGGGTTAAAATTGTGAACATTTTTTTGAAGTATAAGGTTGAGACAAACTTTTAATTTCATGAAAGGTTACAATTAATACAACACGACAAGTTTAGGAGTCTAAATTGATTTTTTCCAAAAAAAAAAAAAAAAAAGTGTTAATGACAAGAAACAGAATAGCTAAAAGCTGAGAAACAAGATCGAAGTTGAAGAATATTTAACATCACTAGTCGATTTTAATCCGTATGGCCATGATTAACAGAGTTCAAGAAAACTCCCAGAGTGGATGTTCAAATTCAATATAGAGGACCATGAATCCTTCTCAGAGACAACCTACAATACAGAGGTACAATTTGCATCTACACTAATAACCTGGAGGGAAGTTTAGAATCTATCACCTAAAAGAGCCCAAGCCGTAAAAATTTAACCATGTTATTTCCCGACCATTTGTATTGACTCAGTCTAATAAATGATCAATAACATTATCATTAAAAAAAAACAATTATTGAAGTGTACCTTTCTTCACATGGCGATATCATCCTCCTCGATGAGCACACAATCGAGTTAAGAATAAATTAAGAAAGTTGTGGACTCCTTCAGAGAGTTCCTGAATCAAGCATATCAGCAAGATCTGAGATACTGCAACCTCTACATTTAACGACTGTAAACGAAGAACGAGTATGAATACCACATTAGATAATTACGACCAACAAAGAGCAAAGAACACAGATTGAACCATCAGCAGGGTGAGTAATTTACACCATACAGACGTATGATCTGATCCAATTTTTTTCTATCTATTCTTTCCATTTAGGCAAATTTTATACTGGAAGATAAAAGCCAAGTAGTTATTCATTTATCCTGTTAAGGATTTACTAGAAAACAACATTAAGATGAAAACCTAAATCAATTTTCACCTCATTCGGATTTGTGGCTTAAAAGAATACAAAAACTTCCTCCAACATACGATCTAGTATATGAAATTACTGCAATTGTGACGAATCCTACCCGTTGATCGTTCTTATAGATTTTACACAACTATTTTCCCAAATTACAGCAGAATGTTTCATCTGCCAAGCAACCGGAGGAGAAATTTCAAAGACTTAATTACCTCAATTGCAGAATATTTTTACACTTCTGCAAGCAAAGACAGCTACTTGTCTACTCAAATGTTTTCCGATAGGCGGCGAACAAAATTGGCATGCATAGAATGACCACCCTGCATTGAGATATGAAAATTCAACAATCTTATTCACATCCCTGACCTTGAAGAATATGCACAGCTGTTAAAGACATTTACTTCTTCCCTCAAAGTCAGAGATTCAAAATTCCATCACCATGTTTATTGTACTAAAAGAAAACGCATGACCTCAAAAAATTCATTAACAAAGCATTTACTTGTTCCTTTTAAGCTTCCCAAGCATACACTCGCCAATCAAGACATGCCAACAAGTATAACTTGTTAAAAAAATTGTATCCAAAAGAACACAAAGAACATGATAAAATTTAAATGTATTCAAGTGACATGTACAAATGTGAATAACAGTAATTTATTTCCAACTGAAGGAAAAGAGCAGTCGTCCAAAGCCAGCAAGATGTACTACATGGACTCCCTATTTTCTCCCCCTAGAAGTCCTCAAAGAATCACAAGTTGCGAATAGAGTTGTGGCTCATTTAGCATTGCACAGAATTTATTCAATTTCGAGTATAGTATTCATAAAATCTGTCAGAAGTGAGTACAACAGGGTATCTAAATATTGTTTTTTAGCGTAGACTAATCTTCTCAAATTAAATCTTGGAGAGAGTCTCGTTTTTATTCTGAAAGTAATATCTCTTGCAACCTACGGACCCTATTTAAAGGCTACAAACCAGCCTTTGTTACTTAAATAACAATAATTGTCAAAACTAGTAACAACCAAAACGAAGACATTTATGATTTACCTTGGTAAAAAGACGACCTAAATAGGAATTGGTCAACTCATCAGGTTCATTCCCTCTTTATTGGTAAAATAACTACCTTTCTTTGGATGAATCTTTGAGTAGCAAGATTAACCAAGGGAAAAAAACCTTTAGAATTAACACAATGCTCCACTGTTCTTTTTTCTTGAGCAAAATGAAGATTAAAAACTTCCTAATGACAAGAAAGAAGACAAATAATATGTTCTTTGGTTTAGACTCTCTCCTATAACTGCATCTCAACATTTTTAGCCACACAACTATGATAATCTACTCTTTCTCTAGCATCCACCAAAATCCGATCAAAACCAACTGACCGAGAATGGTCAATTTGTACAAAGGTTAGAAAGTTTCAGGACTCCAATTGACCAAAATTGACACGTCAGGGATGAGTGTTGGTTTGAGCCCAAAACAATGTCAGCCGACCAATTTGCACCCCCTAGTCGATTATGCCAGAAATTTGGACACATTTTCTTGAACTGGTATTTCCAATTTGATCCAACCTTTTATAGTGCCCATAATATTTCCCCAAATGACACATCAATTAAAACTCTCAACCCTCTACACAATCTGCTGCTCAAATACAATCGTTTTAACAGTTATCCCTAACAAAGAACACCACCAAATCCCTCTCAAACTTTCAGCAGAAAAATTCAAGTACTTCAAAAAAGCAATGCTCACATTTACATAACCTCCGTCTATATGTCCACCAGTCACAAAAACAACATTCGAATAACTAAGACAAGGATTTGCTATGGGAACTAAAGGTTCAAATGAGAAAGTCATGGCACCCCTCAAATAATGCACTTTTTAGATTTGATGCAGCTTCTGGAAACAAAGTGAAATGGCATAGTAGCAAAATGGAAGTCTGTTAATTGAGGGCATGACATTAACAAATCACAACAAGGCAAGAACTTATTAGAGAAATAAAGAAATTAGAATATATTTGATCGCCAAATTCATAAATTCCTATCATGTGATGCGCCAAGAGAAACTAAATACTAGGGTTCGTCATCAATATATACAAATATATACAGAAAGGGCAATGGACAAAGAAAGACATAATAGAGCAAGGAGACTGAGAATATACCTTTCCCTTACACAAACACACACATATTTGTAAGAAACAGAGATGTGTATGTCCATCAAGAGAAACCAAAAACAATCTGACGACAAGGGAGGGTTGAGATTACCCCCTCCAGAAGAGCTAATCTAGAAGAGTCTTTCAATTGTTAATAATCATCAAAAGATACCTGGCTCTTATAATGCAGGCAACAACATGCTTGAGGAATAAATAAAAGGTATCCACGTAATAAAAAAACAAAACAAGTTCAGATTGTGCTCCAAGAATTCTTATTATCTGATTGGTAGTGTAATCCTATATGTAATAACCACACACTAGAGAGGTAAATCACAAAGAACTTACCTTGTAAACCACTAGGTGTGCCACCGGAAGCCCTTGACTGCCTAACCGTGCAAAAAGTGATATATCACCAATGAAATCTAAAACCTTGTGGCGACAAGGTTCATCATGGAAACGCAATGGGGGATTGATCCAACCTTTACTGACACTGGAGTAGATAAGAAAAGGGGAACCAGGTTGACTAAAATATATTTTGTACTGTGCATATCATATCAGAAAGAAGCCACTAAAATCAACCAGGAACTTGAAGATCGAAGATTTATGAATAAAGCAACAAACCTGCAAACTAAAGCATTTTCTATTGAGCCTCCTCTTATGAGCCCCATATTACGCATTTGCTCTACCTGTACGGAAGTCAATTACACTGTTATTTATGCAAATGTTATATGCAGTAAGTATGTAATATGTATTGTTGAGAAATATTGAATATTAAAGACCCAGAAAGTCTTCAAGGCTATGTAGCTTTCTCCAGTGCATCTCAAAAAGTTGAAAATATTGTTTCAATATTTAATAGCGATTCAAAATGCAAGAATATATAATGCTAACTTTCCTTTTCCTTATTTTCCTTCTTTTCTTTCTTTTCTTTCTTTTCCTTGTCTTTTTTTTTTTTTGAGGGAGGGGGGGTTGTTAAATTACAAGTTTAGTACCGAGATGGTCTATTTGGTTCCTAAACTTTGAGGTTTCCTGGTAGCTGCCAACTTTGGCCTAGGCATACCAAATTGGTTGCAGCCTAAAGACTAAAGAAGAGAATTCTCCAAGAATCTAAATTGGGATTTTTATTAGAATGAAAGATGTTCCACACATGAGGGGTGGACTCCCTATTTATGGGGAGGTAGTACATAAAAGGGGAGTAAAAAGGATTGACAATCCTAATATTAACCTAATTCTCCCGGCATCAAATACTTAAGAAAGAAGAAAAGCCCCTAACCTCATACCCTATGAAGTATGCCCATCTACCAGACTTGATATGATCACAATTTAGACTTCAGATTTGACAATTGCCCCTATTAATGCCTAACTGAAAAATTGAAAACCTTGGTCGTTGAGGCCAAATGCAAACATTTTCTAGAGACCAACAACATTCTCTTCAAACTTGATTTTCACAATTTTCTCATTTTGGTTCAAATAATGATTCACACAATGGATTGGGTTAGCATACTGGTCAATGAAATGCGTCTGAATAAGTTTCTTGTATAATATACATCTCCAAACTCTAAATTTAATGTTGAATGAGAAAACATGCGTAAATAAATTTTGCAGATAGGTATTCGGGAACGATTTCTTGGCTAACATGGAAGAGATTGTAGATCCCCATAGACTCAAACTGGATGATACGTCGGCTGATCATAATTCAAATGGATTGAGAACTATTGACAATGGAGGTAATGATGGTGGAAATGTGGGCTTTCTCCACCATTCAGATTACAGACCTCCTCTTCTCTTTTGCTCACATTCTTCTTCTTCATTAAACATGCATAAATTCTGATACCCTGCCCCCCCGAAAAATATATATAACTTAAATAGATGGGTCAACATGTCTGTTACAGAACCCAACGATCATTTCGGTAAGAACCACTTCTTTTATGATGAAATATCAACAGATTCACAAAACAAAAGTATTAGCTAACAAACTTAAACAAACCTCCTCGTAAATGCAAAAGGTTCTTGATGGAGCTATTTGCTCGGCATAGAACATATTGTCCAAAGGAGCAGTAGAAAACCATTGGCAGCCAATGCCAGGCACCTTGCACGTAAGAAATGTTCACAGATCATTCAATACCACTTGACAGTAAGATTCAACCGATAGTATTAAATCAATTGCCATAGCCTAGTTCCACCTATTATTTTAATATATCAACAGTAAACTTTCATCCATTCGATAACATTTTGCAAAAAGAATTAATAACAAGCCCAATCTTTGACTTACTTTAACATATTTCCAATTAAGTAATATAAGAATATGGACTAATTAAGGGGAGTTTAGATGAAGACAGGCAAAGGCTATTTCAAAAATTGGCAGTACAACTTCCATGTCAAAATAGTACTAATTTCTTAATTTTATCATTTTTAAAGGATCTTTCTTAATCTCAATTAGGCTCTTGGTGGCAATGTCAAAGAATCAAACATATTACAGAAAGAAGTTTCTCAGAAAACTACTCTTGTTATATGAAGCTAATACAGAAATTGACACAGATAACTAAATAAAGAGGCGCAAAATTTTCAATTCACACAGCATGCAGTAAATAACAATTTATAAAAAGATATTTGTACCTGAGGAAAGTCAATTCCATAAGTAATACGAACTGCTTTGGCTGGAAAAGCAACAAGATAACAGTCATTCCTCCACGCATAGACAGGTTGATTTACATATGGTGCCATTTTTTCACAGCAGTTGCCACGCTGGTCTATAGCCAACTTAAGACCAACCTCCTCTATTGCATCCACCCATTTACACGCAGATCCATCAAAAATTGGAACCTGAATATATATTATCAGAAACATTCTTCAACTAAGGGTACGACACAATAGTGATATTAAAGCTAAAAAAACATAATCACTCAAATTTATTACACATAGAGACTAACTTTTCACATAGAAATTACAAATTTGATATTTAAATATTTGTGGCAACTTTTGGATAAGAGACCGAGTATTAAACTATCGATGAAAACGGGAATGAACAAGAAAGAACCAAAACCAATGGTGCATTCTTTGCAATGGTGTGTCAGAGTACCTAGAGCACATACTTTGTAGTTGACAGTTTGCTACTGTAATTTGGGACCTCTTATGTCCTTTTTTTTTTTTTTTTTTTTTTTAATTTT
>NW_019268525.1:5594709-5604923 GCF_002738365.1 Cucurbita moschata | reverse complement strand
TTTTTTTTTTTTTTTTTTTTTTTTTTGAATTTTGGCGTTCACTTGCCTCAAAACCAAAGGTGTTGCTTTGCAATGGAGGAGGTGCTTTTCCACCCTCCATTTTGACTTTTACATTATTGGCCACCTTACAGGAGAATTTTCAATGATGCTGAGACGTCCTAAAAAAAGGTTTGCTTGCCCCTTCTTTAATATTCACTTTTCTTGGTGAATGCTGCATTCTTTCAACATTTATAACGTACGTGTGTGTGTGTGTGTGTGTGTATATAACCAAATGACAGTAGGCTGAACAAATTATCACGGTTCCATTCATCCGGAGAAATTGATATAACGGTCACAAGTAAATGACACTAGATTTTAGCGAATAATGAAAAAATGAATTCACAATGACGGTCACAAGTACCTCGACTTCACTGTCTTTAGCGTCTTCATTCGCTATCTCAATCCTACAATTGTCAACCCCCATGGCCTCCAGGGCAGAAAGCAAATGCTCAACCGTACGAATTTTAAACCCATCCTTAGAGAGCGTCGTACAAAGAGACGACTCTTCGGCATAATCGATCGAGGCAGGAATGAAGTTGGACTTGAAATCAAAATACCTCCCTCTGCCTGCAAATTCCGGACATAACTTCACTTTCGAAACCTTCCCTGAATGCAGAGATATCCCACTCAGCTCCAGGCATCCCGCCAAGGTTTGCTGGAACCTACCCGTCTTCACAACAAAAAAGACCAAGAAAGATCGAACAAGTAAGTACGAAAACTACATATAAACCACCTTCCATTCAATTGTTCTCAGCAGTTTTTTTGTTCTAGGAAAAGCGCCATTTCTATGGCGATCGACAGAGAGAGGGAGAGATAATGTACCGGCGACCAAGATATTGACCTTGAGGATTTGAGGGCGTTGAGGGCAGTAGGAATGAGCATTGGCCGGTGGCGACGGTAACGGCCACACAGGGAAGCGAAATAGGAAGAACGGCTGAGAAAGGCGTTGACGTCGGAGTTTCCACCGTGCATTTCTTAATTAACACCACCCATATATATATAATTTACCGCTTAAAAAAAATTACTCGTCAAATTTATTTATTATTATTATTTTAATCTTTTTTTTACATTTTTCAAACTTAAAACAAGGTAAAAAAATCTTAATATGTTGTTTGACTCGACAAAATTGTGAGTACCAATTGGAACGTGTTTTGATGGATAAAATACACGTTCAATCTATAAAGTAAGTCGTTAGTTAATTTAATAGACGTGACACGAGCTTGTATCGACTATGCAGTGTTCCCCTCTATGATTGTATTTGTTTAATATACATATTTAGCTTCAAAACTTTGATGATCGTATTTATTTGATGTTTAATACTCATTTCAACAGCTTGTGACGTTCAAATTATTATTTAAATATTTTTATCATGTATAAACTAGACTAATAAACGATTATGAGTAGTACAATATAGCACGACATGCTATAAATATAGATATTATAAATGTTATAAATATCTAGTATGAGAATAAATAAAATTTTCCATTCAATAGTCTTTAATAATAGACATTTTTATATTTTAAAATGTATATAGACCCTAGTCAATTTAGAACATACGTAAACATGTATAACCAAATAAAAAAATAATAATAACTGAAATTAATTTATATCCAAAATATTTATTGATCTTCATATTTTCGTGTTGTAAGAAATTGAAAAATTAAATCATAATAATTAAATTTCATCACATATTTTTTGTAATCAAAATAATTTTATTTTTAGAACCAATATGATTTATTAAATATAATATATTAATGTGAAAATTGATTAAGCGAGTAAGGTTGATTTTATTTTTTATTTTAACTGCATTATTATAATTAGAAATAATTATTTTATTTAAATGTTTTATCGATCCATGAAAAAATATTTATTAAAGTGAAGTGTTTAGTAAAGATTTAAACTTTAATTTTTGTATTTAATAAGTTTTTAACCAATTTAATTAACAATTTGTTGAATTTTTAAAAATTAAAATTTCATAAAATTATTTAAATTTTTTAAGAATAAATATAAATATCAAAATTTCGATGGTGGATGAAATTGTTAATTAATTTTTATCATGCTTTGAAACCGAGCAACAGCTCCGTGGTGTCGCCGCCGGCCGGGAGTGCCTCCGCGTTACAACAAGGTCACTAGTTTCTATCTTTTTTCGCCTCTTTGCTTTTCGCCGCTGCAAATTTTGGTCGGACTTGGTGGTTGATTGGCTCATTGAGAGCTTACTTAACCTTCGTGATTTTCTGCCTTATCATTGTAGTTCAACAATCATTGTTTGGTAAGGCTCGAAGTTTGAAGATTTGGGTACCGAATTTAGCGTTTTTTTTTTTATTCGCTGGGACTATTTGGTGATGCTTTCGTAAAGGGGTCTGGGGCGTTCGAGTGCATGTGTGACTGCTATTGGTTTGAGTATCTGCATCACATGGAGAGAAATGCTGCAGCTTGTGCTATGGAATGGAGTATTGAGCTGGAGAAGGCTCTTCGTTCAAAGAAACCAGGTTCGTCAATCGTCTGACTGATCTATGTTCTTTAATTTCAAACGAAAGTTACTAGGCTAGCTTCTAAAAAAGGGAGAGAGAAAAGAAACGATAGTTAGGAATCACGACTCTCCACAGTGGTATGATATTGTCCACTTTGAGCATAAGCTCTCATGACTTTGATTTGAGCTTCCCAAAAGACCTCGTACCAACAGTGATGTATTCCTTACTTGTAATCCCATTATAATTTCCTAAATTAACCAACGTGGGACTCCCCCAACAATCCTCAGCAATCCTCCCCTCGAACAAAGTACACTATAGAGCCTCTCCTGAGGCCTATGGAGCCCTCGAACAAAGTATACCCCTTGTTCGACACTTGAGTCACTTTTGACTATACCTTCGAGGCTCACAACTTCTTTGTTCGACATTTGAGGATTCTATTGACATGGCTAAGTTAAGGGTATGACTCTGATACCATGTTAGAAATCACGACTCTCCAAAATGGTATGATATTGTCTACTATGAGCATAAGCTCTCATGGCTTTGCTTTGGGCTTCCCAAAAGGCCTCATACCAATGGAGATGTATTCCTTACCTATAAACCTAAACCCATGATCATTCCCTAAATTATCCAACGTGGGACTCCCTCCCAATCATCCTCAATATTACTGTCACAAAAGCTGCTTGTCAATTGATCCCTCATCGGCTGAGCATCTCCATTGAACTAAAAACAACATTGGTGCCTACTTTGGGGTTGGAGCACAGTAATAGCACTGTCTTAATGAAATATAATACTTGTAATTTGTGGTTTATTCAGGTCGGGCTGTTGAAGCTATACTTCAGATTGGATCTCGACTTCAGCAATGGAGTAGAGAGCCAGAGCCAAATATAGCAGTATATAATATGTTTGACCTTGTTACTTGGGAGGATAGGCTATTTTCCAACACTATTCTCCTACGGCTTGCCGATGCGTTTAAGTCTGATGACAAACATATTAGAGTTGCAGTTGTTAAGGTATTCTTATCCGAGCTCAATAGCCGTGACAGGACAAAAAGTAAACAATACCAAGGGGTTCTTTCAAAGGCCAGAGTGCAAAACCACCATGAATTACTGACTCGAGTAAAGGTTGTTCTTGGTGGAGGGGATCCTGAGGCTAGGGCTCTAGCTTTGATTCTATTAGGATGTTGGGCACATTTTGCAGAAGGCAGTGCCCAGATACGTTATATGATACTTTCTAGCATGCTATCTTCTCATATTTCGGAGGTTAGTGCTGTATACATTTTATTTTCTTCTCAAAATTTAATCTTTTATGACAATTTTAGTTTATGTTGTCCAACTGGGTTCAGTATATAAATTCCCTTATGACGAAAGAATGTTTAAGAAAAGCTTTCATTTCCTCAATAAGAGTTTCCTCAATAAGAGTTTCGTATTTGGCATTGTATCATTATGTAATGAACCTAACTCGAAATCGTTCTTATGGGTATGCACCATGTGAGGAAAAGTAATCCATACTCAATGTACTTATAACACACACGAGGTCCTGCATAAAAACCATGGGGCCGTTGGATGATGCATACAGCACTTCCATGTTATCATGATATACATTCTCTACGAGACTAGCATACATAATCATGACATTTCTAACATACTTTATAACATATTTCAACTCATGGTGCCTCGAGAATCACACATGTTCATAAGATTCACATGCATGGAAGTACGATACATCAAATAAAACATACATAGTTATATCATTATCATATATCACGTAATAAACAAGTATGATACAATAATTTTATCCAACCAGCCCATAGGCATCCCAATAGGGTCCACGTACAGTTTTAGGTTCACTTGATGCTCCTAAGCTTGCCTTGTTTGAATATTCTTAGGTTTAGCTTCACGTAATCCAATTTTACCTACAATATTCCTTCCACTCAGAAAATTGAGTTTTGAGCCTACTTGTGGAGCCAAATCCTTTCACTATCCTTAAATCAGTGTGAAATATTATTAGTGGTCCAAAACAGTAGTCGTACGGACATTTTTGGGCTTAATTTGGTCAAAAGCACTCCCGGAATGATCGAAAACGATTCAAACTAGCCAACCGAAACAAGAAAGCCGACCAAATATTCTTTTTCTCAACTATAACACGTATGCCCTGGACTTGGAAGCAAATTCATCTTCTTGATTGAGAATAAGTTTCATAAATAATTTATGTAAGGGTTTTGGGGTAGAGACTGGATTGTTTGTTTAGTGGACTCATTCCTCGATAAAACTAGCAGTAAGCTAAAATGTAGTTCATAGAGGCCAAAATAATTTTAATTATAGTATTTAGAAAATTGTTGTGGATGCTCTCAAGGAAAAATCAATTACCTTAACCTACTAAATCTTGTACCGTCTTTGACAATTTCGTTTAAGGTTTAGCATTGATTTATTTTGTGTTGTGTTCTATTAGTGGATTATTAGGAAATTTAACGAAGTGTATGTAAAGCCAAACCCAATTTTATGTATTCTGGACATTCCTGTTTAAGAGGAGATTCCTTCTCCATCCTATACACTATAATTGCATGATTCCTTAATAAACCTGTCTACACAAAATTTTGAACATATTTTAAACTAAGGATATCCTCTTTTACAGGTTAAAGCATCTATATTTGCTGCAGCATGCATTAGTCAGTTAGCAGATGACTTTGCGCAAGTCTTCTTAGCGATTTTGGTTAATATAATGACTTCTACTACATCCTTGGCCATCAAAATGGCTGGAGCTCGAGTGTTCGCGAAATTGGGATGCTCACATTCAATGGCCAAAACGGCTTACAAGGTTATGCTCATCTTTTGATTTATTTTGAATTCAAATAGAGTTCTGAGTCTTTGAGATGATAATATTGATCATGAAGTCTTAACTTGGCCTTGAAAAAGGTGGCATGTCTTATTGTTTTGTAATACTATCTCATATTGAAGTCGAGGGAGTGAAAAGTTGGCTTTGGTCAATGATGTAAGCTCAGCAAATTGCTCCACTTCTCCTTAATAGTTATTATGAAGAACCAAAGTGGTACATCCAGTTCTACAGCCTTCTTGTATTAAACATATGGATACTAACTTTGACACTGAAACGTACTTCAGATTGTATCTCGACTTTGGCAATGGAGAAAGTATTAATGATTAATCCAATATTACATGGACTGGAACAGTATGCTGTATTGTTATTGAATTTCGGAGTTACTTTTCTATTGTTGATGCTCGTTTATCTTTGAACTTCATCAGCCAGATAATTTTAAATCGCTTCCCTGACCGCCTATCTTATGAGTCCATTCTTGTCTTGTTGGTTTGTTGTATTATTTTGTACCTCTCTCGGGGTTCAAAGATTGCTTTGTCGAATGGGCTGGCCTTTTAGAGAGCAGTAGAATGTTGGGTTAGCTCTGCCTTGATGTGATAGGGGGGTGAGAGGAATTGATGAAGAAATGTCGGAGTATGCATGCGACCAATTTTTTCAAGAATCTGCATGCATAAAAAAATATTACTGTGCTGATTATGACTTGACATGGTTTTTAACTATCTAATTATTGTAGGCTGGACTCGAGCTCGCCTCAAACTCTAGTGAAGAGGATTTTTTGGTTGCAATGTTATTTTCTCTATCCAAACTGGCTTCGAAGTCAGTATTTATTAGTTCTGAGCAGGTAACTATTCTTCTTAGATGATGGTTGCTTTTGGACGCATTGTAGGATTTTGATCTTCTTAATCATAGTAGGAATGTTATTACTTGTTTACGATGTCCCAACGCAGGTGAAATTTCTTTGCTCGTTTCTTAGCGACAAAAAGTCTGCGCGTGTGCAAGAAACATCTTTAAGATGTTTGCGTTTTATTTTCATGAAAGGAGAATGCCTGTTTACTAATATGGAATCTGTGGTCAGAATTTTAGTTGATGCACTGGATGAACCCATGCTAACGACTACGTCACATTGTGACGTTCTACGGCTGTTGCGAAAGGTCATTCCTGAGCTTAAATGGATGAACTCATGTTTAAGTTTTGATCTTGAAATATGTTGAATCACGATGGATAAGTTGCAGATTATTTTCTACGTGCGGCCAAACCCGTCTTTTTTGGATGCAAATGAATACTCTAAACTGGTAAAAGCTGTGGAGAGTGCAGCCCAATCTCGAGTGATGTTAACGAGCCTCCACGCTGTCCGTTTATTGGTCGATTTATCATTACAGCTTTCTGGAAAAATGGAAGTTGAATCAGGAGTTAGTTCATTCTCTTTGTTGCCAGAACAGGTTATTTCACTAATCATGGATCAAATTACATCATTGTTAGTAGATCTTTCTCAGTTAAATTCTGAAGTGTTTCAAGAAATTAAAGGGCTGCTAAACCTTCTCCTGCTCATTGTTAGAGAACATTCAGATCTGTGGTCTTTTCTTTTGGAGAAAATTTGTTTTACTGTTGAATTAATTATGAATATGCATGAAGGTGTCTTTGATAGGCAGCAAATAGATATGGACGTTGAAGGCGACAAGAAAAATGATATTAGCTTGAGATTTGCATTCATTCTATATGGATTTATGGCAATCTGCGTCGGTCATCTGGGTCAAGTTGTCGGTATCACCTCTGAAATATTTGACAAGGTGAAACTATTGGTCAAGAGCGTATGCGAAGGCGTTTTGTTTAGTAGCCATTCCTTGCTATTGAACTGTAAATTCATTTTGAGTTGTAGGATAACTGAGGATTTTAGGAGCTGCAATAACGACGGGTTCCCACGTTTCACTTTTTGTGAAAAATTGACCGAAAACGAGATTTTTACTCTTCAGTGTGCAAAGAAGTTGCTGAAAAATGGGGATGAATGGCCCGCTTACAAGGCGGGGAGACACGCAGCATGTCATGGATCGTGGTTTGCTGCTACCTTGATTTTTGGCCATTTATCTTCAAAGGTTCGCTCTGGTTTCTTCGAACACTGGTTGAAATCATTGTTTCAGTTTGCTCTTGCGGAAAGAAAAATCCAGTTACTATTGTTACCACAATATGGTTCTGGCTTGATAAACTGGTTAGAGCAGGAAACAATTCTGAACTTGTTCTCCACTGAAGAACAGATAAAACATCATCATGCTGGGAGTATCTCTGAGGGCATTTACTATGACAAGCTTTTGGAGGCCTACCAGTGTCTTTGCTCATCAGGTGAGGCCTTAAAATCTTCGGTCGACACACCCGTTCAAGCATTTTGTTTCCAGAGATGGTTTTTGTCGTTAAGAGCTAAGATGTTAGGAACTATAGGGAGCATAGTGAAGCTGTTGCTAAACGTTCCATATTCGACAAATGATACTGCTGCTATACATGAAACTGTGGAAGAATTTAGTAAATTATCATTAACGTTCGAGAGGTTGTCCCATGAATTCGACCTCATTGGTACAACTTTTATTGGAATGGACACCGAGAATTTGAACGTTATTTCAGCCCTTGCACTGAATTGCTCTCTGTTGGCCTTCTGTACTGGTTTTGCCTTTCGTGTTCCGAATTTGGCTACGTCTCTTTTAACTGAAAATGTGGATGACTTCAGAACATTACGTTCTGTACTCATTCGAAATCTGATTGGCAGGCTGTGGTCGGTAGATCGTGAAACGAGTAAACAGCTTACCGAGCTTTTCAACGCCACTGGAGGACCGAATAACTGTTTGCATTTGCTTTTGAGAAACAAGATATTAGACATGGGGTACGAAGTAAGAGGTATCTCGACTCTCTGTCGATATGCTGTTTCTGAGGTCATCCGTTCGCAAAGCAAGTCAAATGGAATGGATGAGGGGACAGTGCTTCGAGTTATGGAGGATGGCATGCAGTTTTTATCAAACATTCTTATGCAGTGGATAAGCATTCCATTCCGAGTGCCCAAGTGCTTCTTTTGTGTAAGGTATACTCGGTAGCTTTCTCTGCTGCCATTTTCTTTTACCTCATAGATTAGTTATTCAGTAATTGACTTCAAATTTCAGGCCTTGCATTGGCTCTGAACTCTACGCCACGACCGATGCTCGTAAACTGGATGGAATATCCATCCCATTCGGCTTCCACCTATCGTTAAACCTTTGTCTTCAACTGAAAAACATTCCACCTAATACATCGGTTCGAATCACCAGGATGTACTGCATTTTGTATTGTGGTTTGTCCTTCCAGGAACCTAAGCACAACGAGCAAAAACAGCAGGCCTACGAAGCATGGGAAGACGACGACATCGTAGAAATGCAAAACAAACTGTTGCATTACGTGACCGAGTCGAGCAAAAACGAGGTATGTATCAGCCAGGGGAAAACATCAAGTTCTTGCAGAACTGAGAGGGTGGTTCAAGCATTTGTGAAGTTTGAACCCAATGAGAAAGGGCAAGGATTCTCAAATTGCTTGCTTGATGTGTCTCGTTTTCCTGTAGGTAGCTATAGAATCAAATGGTATAGCTGTTGTGTTGACAGTGAGGGGTGCTTTTGGAGCCTTCTCCCTTTGAGTCCTGGACCATTGTTCACTGTCCATCAACTTCCATCAGCTGGGTGATTTTTCATTTGGCTCTCACCCATTCATATATCTACCTCACAGCAGAATCTCCAATATTTCGACTCGAACTTGGAGTTGCTTTTAGCTGGTCGGGTTATCGGCCTGCAAACCCCTTTTGCTACCACACTATTCTTTCGCCAAGCGTTCAGCCTAAACTTTTAATTTTATCAAATTATACTCCAAAGTTAGATAAATGTTGTAATTTTAACTCTTAACAAGTTATTGCTCTAAATGTCGTTGATTATCTTTTCTAATTTGTTCGATAAATGTCGTTGATTATCTTTTCTAATTTGTTCGATAAGTTACAAAATGGGTACAGTATGAAATTGATATAAAACTTATGAAAAATGGGTATATTTATACATATACCTTACTTTATCAAAATTAAATTACGAATTAGCGAATTTGAATCAAGTGTAAAAAATGAAATACGGTTGAGATTATTGAATATTAAATATTTTTATTTTTTTTCGCAGGAACATATTAATGGATTGACCGAGGCACCGAGCAAGAGAGCTGAATTGACCGAGACAAAAAAATGATTTAAAACTTTTTAAACTATAACTAAATAAGTAGTCTTTAAAACCTATAACTATAAAAAAAAAAAAAATTAATAAAAAAACCGCCGAATCACCAGTAAAATAATTAGGAACCGGGTTACAAAGAACTGCGTCGTATTTGTATTGTATCATGACCCCGGTTGGACCGATGGGATAAACCGGGTTCACAAGGCTCCGAATTAAATTACCCTTATTTCCCCGCCACTGCCAACCCGCTCAAAAACCCTACCTCAGGTGCTCAAACACTCTCTAGCTCTCTTCTGTATTTTGATTTCCGAACGTTTGAGTTGTACAGAAACCGAGGGATATACTACTATGCTACACTGATTCAAATTTTGTACTCCTTTTACCTCGAATCCCAGAGCGTTTCTGCACCCAATTCCGCTCCCCAAATTTTGTTTTAGGGTTCCACACAAGATGACAATGGAGGAGGACGTCGTGCTGCGCGACGTCACCAATGCTGGCGTTGTCATCAGCGACCGCATTTCTAGAGAAGTTGCCACTCAACTTGATCTGGAGGAAGCGCTGGAAGCTTCCAGATACGCTAGCGATCCGTATACAACCCACCCTAGAGAGGTAACTGTTGATGCTCGAGGTTTTTTTTTTTTTTTTTTTTTTTTTTTTT
>NW_019268525.1:5570098-5594041 GCF_002738365.1 Cucurbita moschata | reverse complement strand
GTTTTTTTTTTTTTTTTTTTTTTTTTTTTAATAATGGATAAATGCATTAACGAATGGTGGTTTATGGTTTTGATAATACACTGTTTTTTCGTTTAGTAGTTTGTTCTCTTTTCGGCACGTGATATTTGTGGGCTTCTTTTGTTCTACGTCAAAACAAGTTTTAAAAGTTGATATTTTTCTCAATGGAAGTTTCTAGCAAGTTCTGCATGAATTTGACTAGATGTTGACTAAAAATTCGTTTAAAAGTTAGTGTATGTTTAGTATTATAGTGATTTTTTAAAACATTTGTTTGGTCTTGCAATCACCAAATTTTATTATTATTGTTGAAGTTTTGATATTTCCAAGAAATGTTAACATTGCGTCTTCTATTAGTAGCCTTGTCGGGTTTTTTACTTGGTTGAATTGAGAAATTGTATTAAACATGGCATCATGTTCATTACTTCTTTTATAGTGGCCCCCTCTGGTGGAAGTGGTAGATACTTGGGAGTTGCCTCAAGTGCTTATAGAAAGATATAATGCCGCCGGCGGGGAAGGAACTGCCTTATGTGGAATATTTCCGGAAATACGAAGAGCTTGGGCATCTGTTGATAATTCTTTATTTCTTTGGCGATTTGACAAGTGGTGAGTATAACTTGGCGGTGTTAGATAATATAATTCCATCATTAATGTATATTTTGAAATCTAATTGTGATCCATGATATCGTTTGTTGCACTTGGATGTCTTCTTGTCATTGTTAACATTAATGCATTTGCAACTGTGATGATTTTGGAGTTAATGTTTCATCAATTGACTTTTCATATCCAAAGAATCAATTATTTTGAAGTGTTGAAACCTTGTTACTTAAATATTTTAAAGAGCTATGTGTTTTGAGGTAGGAAAATTGATATTCTTCTCCATATTAGAGTGGAAAATTTGTGATAAAGTTATTTTTCTCGGATAAAATGAAAATTGGAACCGGAGCAACCAATGTGATGTATTTTTCAATCCAGTCCCAGCCAACCTATGAACCCATTAGTCACCTAGCAACCTAAGGTTTGTGTTGGCACATTAATGGGTAAGCATTGTGAATTAGTCACGTGTGTGAGGGAGAAAGTCCTCAAGGAACGCTATACAATTGTGTTTTTGTCTTGAAATATCACAATTACAACCATGCTACTATTTTTTTTTTCTTATTAAAAACCCTTTATTAATACCTTTATAAGCATTCCTGATATTTCTTAGTATAGGACTTAGGGAGAAAGAGTTCAAGTTATGATAGTCGCTTACATAGGATTTGACATCATTTGGTTTGGGCATATGGCCTTCTTTTGTAAACTCATACATCAATACAAAAAAAAAAAATCTTCATCTGAGAAAAATAAGAGTTTCCTTGACAACCAAATATAGTAGATTATATGGTTGTTTTGTGAGAATAGTCAAGATGCACACAAACTGGTCTAAATGCTCATGGATGTTAAGAAGTCCAAAATCTTCCCTGTGAATACTCTATTAGGTCGGTCATAGTTTGACCAAATAACATGAATTGGAAGCTTCATGTACATCTACTGTTAATTTCTCTAACACAGTAGTAGCAGTCCTATAAAAAAGCCTATCTGGAAGCTGTTCACATGTTAAATAAATGCTGTTGAGAGTTTTATTGATTTCACTCCACCAATTGCAAACTATGAAATGCGTATTTCATTTGGCAAACAACAGAAGTATATAATTTACAAGTTGAAAGTAACTTGTTAGGTGTTTATTGAATACTTTTCATCGAAGCTTTGCTACCTTGTCAACTTATTGTGTTTTTTTTATTACTTTACCACTTCATGTTGGTCAGGGATGGTCAATGTCCTGAGTTTAATGTGGAGGAGCAAGCCATCTGTGCCGTTGGCCTCACCAAATCCAAGCCTGGTGTTTTTGTTGAAGCAATACAATATCTTTTAATTCTAGCTACGCCAGCAGAGGTAATAATTTCCCTACAGCAATTCTCTCCTTTGCCTGTTACTTTTATCTTTTAGACTCTAATTGATTGATTATGCAGAACGCGAAATTAGTCAAAAACTAGCACATAGGATGTTTTCTTTGGACTTTCCCTGTTGCGTTGACATATCCATAGCCTCCATCAGGACAAAGAATTTTACTTTTCGGGGACCTTTCTGATTTCAAGTAGCTTTGGTAAGGTTCTTGTCCAAGGTGGTGTCTTTAGGCAGTGCGTGGTTAGAACCAGGATTTTCAAGAAAAAAAAAAGAAAACCAGAACTCTGGAAGCTTCGGTCCTTGAAGTTACTCTGTTGAATTGGTTGGGTTTCTGTATCATATCAACCTCTTCCTGACCATCCCAGCCCTGTTTAGATTTTTTTTGGAAGGCAGTATATTTTACAGTTTAGGAAACAAATACTTGAAAGGTCATTCATTTAACAAATTCCAGTGGTTCTTCCAAATGTTAAATGCTGCTACACCTACTAGGCTTGCATAAGGGAAGCTCCACATTTTTCCACTCACAGAGCCAGCATTTTTTTATAAACTAACAAAACTCATTCTTAAAATTTTTATTGGCTAGAACTTTTTGGCACAATGTCTATTCTTGCTTAGAGAAGGTCCATATCTTTTTAGATAAAATGGGCATGTTTCTCTTTGTAATTGGCGCCAAGACATCCATTAGCTGGGGAAAGATCAACATCGTGCAGTTTAAACAGATCATTTACAGTTTGGTGTATTGAGAAATATGGTGCATCTTTTTCAAAATTATTTTCCTTGGGTTGAAACTTTTAACGTAGTTTATGTTTGTCCACATTGTAAAGTTTCTTTTTCTATATCATATTTTACAGTGGGGTTCAAATGCTTTACTACGGGCATATATGCTGTATTTGTTTTCAAGCTCACTCATTGTCCCAACGTCTCACATGACTAAATCACATGAAATTAGTAGTACTGCTGCCACTAAATTGAGGACCTTCAATGTATCGAATCCACCTGTTTTCTTCTCATTTATTGATGTGTTATTTTGTGGAGCTTAAGAAAGTAAAAGAAAATGTTGAACCTATTGGGTATAGACATGCATTAGGAAGTACATGCATTCTACTTTTTGCAGTGTGTCTTTCCAAAATGGCATATGACACATGAAAGAAAGTCTCTGATCACCCTTCGTTGGCTTAGAAAACCTACTCCCACTGATAAATGAAGGCAATAAAAAGCCAACTTAAAAAAACCATTAACTAAATATATAAAAACACATAACGAAATGAGGTATTGCACTTGTTTGGTTTTATTTTCAAGCTTGTTTTGTGAACTTTATTGGTAGATAGATATTGTTGAGATGCATAGAAAATGCTCATCATTTTTCTTTCTCTGACTTGTTTGGTTTGTCTCATCATCTAATGGTATCTTTCACTGAGCTTAAGGTGAATACAATTCTGTTTACTGCTGAAGTCCCAAAGTTTCCTTAACGGCTTTGATTTCTCCCTAGATTTGTCTTTTGTCAATAGTTTCTATGTTTTTTCACAGCATCTTTTTGTTACCAGTTGATTCTTGTAGGAGTATGCTCTTCTGGTGGTGTTGATGGTACGGATCCGTATGCAGAGATTTTGCTCCAGCCTTTGCCAGAGTATACTATAACATCAGATGGAGTCACTATGACCTGCATCACTTGTACTGACAAAGGACGAATTTTTTTGGCTGGCCGTGATGCCAACATTTATGAACTTCATTACACTTCTGGTTCTGGTTGGCAAAAGCGTTGTCGTAAAATTTGCCTTACTTCTGGTTTAGGAAGTGTGATATCAAGGTATCCAGTGGAATTAAATTCATAAAAGTTTATAAGCGCAGTCTCCTTTTTTATGGTTTTACATTTGTGTATGTTTGCTTGTTCGTGATTTCAAGTAATGATTTTAATTTTTAAATTTCTTTTATCAATAAATTTGTATAGCTGGACACTCGGTCTCTCTTTCTTTTGCATTGTTGTTCGGAAAAGGATTGTTTTACACATCAAATTACTACAGCGGACAATTAGTGCTGTGTTTATCTGAATAAGTTTACTGTGTTATGAAAATGCTCGCAGCATTTTACTTCTTTTGTGGTACCTGAATTTTCTAGGTTTCTACACTAACCTATAAGCACCTGGTAACTTTCAGATGGGTTGTGCCAAATGTATTCAAGTTTGGAGCTGTTGATCCCATTGTTGAAATGATCTATGATAGTGAAAGATGCATTTTATATGCAAGAACTGAGGAAATGAAAGTTCAAGTATTTGTGTTGGGACCCAATGGTGATGGACCGCTTAAGAAAGTAGCAGAAGAAAGAAATCTGATCAATCAGAGAAATGGAATGTATGGAAGTAGACAGTCAAAAGGACCTAGAACTATGAATCGGTCGGTAATGCCATCTATTGTCTGCATGTCACTCTTATCTACAGTTGAATCGAAGTCATTGCACCTTCTAGCAGTTCTATCAGATGGTAGAAGAATGTATTTGACTACTTCACCATCAAACGGAAACTTGGGTGCATATAATTCCAGCCATCAGACACCAAGTTGTTTAAAAGTCGTGGCTACAAGGCCTTCTCCTCCTCTAGGTGTTGGTGGGGGACTTACATTTGGTGCCAACTCTGTTTCTGGTAGACCCCAAAATGAAGAGCTGTTATCAAAGGTCGAGACAGCATTTTACTCTGCTGGAAATCTAGTCCTCTCTGATTCATCACCACCAACTGTATCTTCCCTTCTCCTTGTTAGCAAGGATCCCGCAGCACAATCCTCCATGTCTGGCACTTCGTCCTTAAATGCAAGGACTTCTTTTGCTTTAAGGGAAACTGTTTCTTCTCTTCCTGTTGAAGGTCGAATGCTTTTTGTAGCAGATGTTTTACCCTTACCAGATGCTGCAGCCACTATGCAGTCTTTATATTCACAGATTGAATTTGGGGTGTCGGATTTCTCAGATGAGCGTAGTGAAAAAGCAGTTGGAAAACTGTGGGCAAGAGGAGATCTATCTACCCAACACATATTACCTAGGAGGAGACTTGTTGTATTCAGTACCATGGGCATGATGGAGATAGCTTTCAACAGGCCTGTAGATATTTTGAGAAGGTTGTTTGAGTCTAATTCGCCAAGATCAATTTTAGAAGACTTCTTCAAGAGGTTCGGAGCTGGTGAAGCAGCTGCCATGTGTCTAATGTTGGCTTCAAGGATTGTCCATTGTGAAAGTCTCATAACCAATGTCATTGCAGACAAGGCAGGTGAAGCTTTCGAGGATCCGAGAATAGTTGGAATGCCTCAACTTGGAGGCAGTACTGCCTTGTCAGACTCAAGAACTGCTGCTGGTGGGTTTAGCATGGGTCAGGTTGCTCAGGAGGCTGTGCCAGTTTTTTCAGGTGCACATGAAGGACTCTGCTTATGCTCATCAAGATTGCTTTTTCCACTCTGGGAACTTCCTGTCTTGGCTGTTAAAGGTATCTCAGATTCCGCAAATACTTCACACAATGGACTAGTTGCATGTAGACTTTCTGCTGGAGCCATGCAAATCCTTGAGAACAAGCTCCGTGCTCTTGAGAAGTTCCTAAGGTCGAGAAGGAACCAGCGAAGAGGTCTTTACGGTTGTGTAGCTGGCTTGGGAGATGTTACAGGTTCAATTCTTTATGGTACTGGTTCCGATCTTGTTTCTAGTGATCGGAATATGGTGAAAAGCATTTTTGGTACATACTCAAGAAACATGGAATCTGCTGGGACTGGAGCTTCTAATAAAAGGCAGAGATTACCTTACAGCCCTGCTGAGTTGGCAGCCATGGAGGTAGTTTAAATTTGCAGGAATGAATATTGATGCCTTTTCTTCCTAGGATATGCATTCACTTTATTCTTTTTTCATGATTTTATGCTTGTTGTATTGCAGGTTAGGGCAATGGAATGTATCAGGCAGCTGCTGCTGAGATCTGCTGAAGCTTTATTTTTGCTTCAGCTTCTTTCTCAACACCACTTAACACGCTTGGTTCAGGGCTTAGATGATAGTTTTAGGCAGGCAATAGCTCAATTGACTTTTAATCAGCTTGTTTGTTCAGCAGAGGGCGATAATCTGACTACAAGACTTATATCTTCTCTAATGCAGGTGAATGGCTTTGTTTCTAGTTCAAAATGGAAGTAACTATTAATTTAGCACACATAAGTTGCCAGCATAAATTTCATGTTCATCTTGTTTATTAATGTTTTTTAATAAAGAAACAAGAACTCTGGAGGCTTCTTCCTTTGAATCTTCTATTAGGAGTACAAGAAGCTGACAGGCTGTAGAATAAACATGACATATATATCATTTTCCTGCTCATTTTATTTCCTCTTCTGGGCTTTTGCTTCCATTTTTTAATTTATTATTATTTTGGTGTTGTGAATTTCCTCCTTTAATATTTGTTATTATTTTTCACTGTGATTATCCTTTTGAGGCTTCTTTGTTTTGTGCTGGCTTTTGTTTTTTGAGTGCCTCCACATAAGCATTCCTATTAATGTAGGCCTTATTTTAACATAGAAATAGAAATGCATATTTTATATATCTCACTTCAGGCCAGATTCCTTGAATTGACGTGTTTATCTTTGCCAGTACTATACTGGTCCTGATGGCAGGGGAACTGTAGATGACATTAGTGGGAGATTAAGGGAAGGCTGTCCAAGCTACTTTAAAGAGTCTGACTATAAATTTTTCTTAGCCGTGGAGTGTCTGGAGAGAGCTGCTGTAACTCTTGACCCAATGGAGAAAGAGAATCTTGCTAGGGAAGCCTTTAATTGTCTGAGTAAAATTCCAGAGTCTGCGGATTTACGAACTGTATGCAAACGCTTTGAGGATTTAAGGTCAGTTTATTTTCAGACTTATTGCTATTGCAGATACAAGTGTGTTGGGTGGCATTTTATTAATTTGATGCGAGACTTAACATGAGTGGCCATTCCAGATTCTATGAAGCTGTAGTTCGTTTGCCTCTGCAGAAGGCCCAGGCTCTTGACCCTGCAGGCAATGCTTTCAATGATCAAATTGATTTGGCTGCTCGAGAACGCGCACTTTCTGAGCGTGAGCAATGCTATGAGATTATTATAAGTGCTCTACGTTCACTAAAAGGTGATGTCTCACTGAAGGAATTTGGGTCTCCTATGAAGCCTGCTGCTTCAAGGTCCATTCCTGATGTGGCATCACGTAGTAAATATATATGCCAGATTGTTCAGCTTGGAGTTCAATCCCCGGACAAAATTTTCCATGGTTACTTGTATCGTTCTATGATTGATTTGGGGCTTGACAATGAATTGTTAGAATATGGGGGACCAGATTTGGTACCGTTCCTTCAAAATGCTGGACGGCATCCTATACAAGAGGTTTAATTTTTATCTCATGTTATTTAGCTTTCATTTGTACGTGTGATATTGATGGTTGAGATTATATAATGGACATCAAATAAACTGTCCAATCAAGATGCTGAAATTTTCATTATTATCCATGATATGGTAGAAGTGGACATATACATTTAATAACCAGGGAAAAAGTTATAAGTTCAAAATTGCTTAAAATTATCGACTTAGAACTGACTATTCCACACCAGTTTCTTGACTATGAAATGTTGCAGAGTTGAACACTCAATTTTGCAATTCTCTGTTCTAGATATTTATTGGTTTGACATAGTTTTCACATTTCTATTACATGGTTTAGGTTCGAGCTGTCTCAGCTTTAACAGCTGGGGCTTCTCCAATTGGTCAGTCTGGAGCAGTTGGCGCATCAAATGAAGCCAAATTTTTTGATCTCTTAGCTCGATACTATGTTATGAAGCGGCAACATTTGCTTGCTGCTCATGTGCTGCTAAGATTAGCTGGTAGACGCTCTTCTGATCCTGGGGATGTTCCTACTTTGGAGGAGAGGTATAAATTCCTAATGTTTACTTCTTCTTTTGAACTACCATTGTTAACTATATAAATCTATTTAGATTCTCGATAAGAGCATAGTTCCATGTAAACATGTTGCATTGACCATAAATATGGTCTAGAAATACGGAGTATTTTCATTGATATAATGATAGAATTGCTGAAACAATTATGAATGTTGGGGTTTGTTTACGGTTTGGCAAAAATATGATGTTGTCAAAGGTTTTAAATGAAGACCAAAGTTCTGTGGACCAATTCAATGAAGGCTATGATGTGAGAATTTTGATGAAAAATTTCAATTTGGGCATTGCTCAATTGATGAAGACATTATTCTTCAACTAGAAGGTCAGAGTTTTGGATTATCATATCCACATGTTAATCTAAAAGAAATAAGTTGACTGAATTTATTTCATTTCAACAACAAATAATGAATTTTAATTTTAATTTTTTTGGAAGAAGAAAAGGTTATGAAGTGTTGAGAAATGGATGGCTGCTGTACTTTGTTTTTTTTATTTTTTTCTTTTTTCGATTACTTATACTCAAGTTGTAGTTATTAACGACATAAATGAAAGATAGCGTTTTCTTCGCGAGAAAGATGAGTAATTAGAGAGCATCTTATTGTGTAGTAGTGCATATCGTGTAAAATATGTTGTTGGTTGTGGTTGGTTTGTGTCATTTCGAGATCTACATGTTTGTTAGACTACTACAATTCCAAGTTAACCTTTGATTTTTGATCTTGTCCAATTTTGAGATTCCTTGAAACTGTTGTTTTGGCATGAAGGAGTTTTTCTTGGAGAAATCTCGGTTATGTACCTTTTTTTAAGGGACTTGTTGTCTTCAGGTGCCAATACTTGAGCAATGCAGTTTTACAAGCAAAGAATGCAAACAGTAGCAAGGGGTTGGCAGCTTCTACCCCTGATACCTTAGACAATGGATTGCTTGAACAGCTTGAAGGGAAACTTGCTGTTCTTCGTTTCCAGATGAAAATTAAAGAGGAACTGGAGGCTTTAGCTTCAAGAATAGAAGCCGTGCCAAGTACATCTGATTCAGTCCAAAACGAAATGATCCCAGATAATGATTTGGTTGCTAATTCCAGTATTGCAAATACAGCTCGGCAAAAGGCCAAAGAGCTCTCATTAGAGTTAAAGACTATAACTCAGCTATATAATGAATATGCCGTTCCATTTGAGCTATGGGAGGTGACTATTTCGTCTTTCTTACTTCATTGAATTTGAGGATTTGATTTTCTGTGTCTCTCTGTGTTTACTCTCCAATTGATCCAAAATCAAGTTCGCTTTATGGATTCCTATGTTCAATTGTTGTTCTTTATTCTGTTTGATGATGGATTTTTCTGCTTGCGGTTTTCAGATATGTTTGGAAATGTTGTACTTCGCAAACTATTCTTCTGATGACAATACTAGTATTGTCAGAGAAACTTGGGCTCGATTAATTGACCAAGCTCTTTCTACTGGTGGCATCGCTGAAGCTTGTTCAGTACTCAAAAGAGTTGGCTTTCACATTTACCCCGGCGATGGAGCTGGAATACCTTTGGAGTTTCTTTGTCTTCACCTTGAGAAGGCTGCATTGGTATGGTTGTGTGCGTTGAAGTAAAGACATTTTTTTAATGATTTTTTGTGATGATTGATTATAAATAATTGCATAAAATTTTCGTTAATTTTTTCTATTCACGATGTTATTGTATTGCCACAGTATCAGCTCTTTCTTCTTATAATATTTGTCTTTATACAGGAGAGATTAGATTCAGGTGTTGAATCTGTTGGGAACGATGATGTTGCAAGAGCCCTCATTGCTGTTTGCAAGGGTGCAACTGAGCCAGTATTGAATGCTTATGATCAATTGCTGTTGAATGGTGCAATGCTGCCCTCACCCAAACTCAGGTTACGCCTCCTCCAATCTGTGTTAGTGGTACTCCATGAGTGGGCTATGTCCATATCTTCACAGACTATGGGTAGAAGTGCAACTGCAGCATCTCTGGTTCTTGTTGGAAATTACTCTTTGGATCAAATAGCTATTGCCAACCAAGGGGTTCGGGACAAGATAGCCAGTGCTGCGAACAGGTCAGTTTCATGTTTTTCCCTCGCTTGTTGATACTCACTTTGTTTCATGAAAGTTTCCTTGGAAATTGAATCTTAATTGTCAAATTTCTGATTTGAGTTTTACTTTGCAATACTCCACTTTAAGATGTGGTCATACATAATATGACAAATTACAATTGGTTTACTTTGAAGATTTAAATTACTTAAAAAAAATTATTATTATTATTTTCATAATTGGGGTGTGGGCCTGTTACGTAGGTGACCCATCCTGCTAACTCTTGGGGTGGCTACAAGGATTTACTAGTAGATTTTTAATCTAATTGATGTCTTAGCATAAAGAAAATATTCAGGTTATGAGTGTGTTAGCCTTACCTCTTGAACTTTTGTAACAGATATATGACTGAGGTTCGTAGGTTAGCCCTTCCACAAAACCAAACTGAGGCTGTCTATCGAGGCTTTAAGGAGCTTGAAGAGTCACTAGTTAGTTCCTTTTCTTTTAGTCAATTTTGATTTATATAATCTCTGTTGTTGTACCAAATGTTTGAGGCTTCAATTGATTTTTTCAAGATGCAAGGGTATATTTTTCATGGCTGAAGTAGCTTCTGTAACCCTATACTTGATGCTGCAATGTAATATTATCAAAAGGTAGTTAATGATGCAGTGTAATGTTGAATAATAGAAACTCCTTACTTGTGTTGGCGTGTTGATGCATGTAAAGCTATCATAACTGTCGCTTTGGTTCACTGCTCATGGTATAATTAGATGCACTAATGTATTTACAGGTAAATGGTTTCGTCACATATAATAAACGGAGGATAACACTATATCTTATGTTTTTTCCTAATTATAGACCTCATCACTTTCTTTACTTGAGGTATATCTGGTGTTACTTTAGTACACAGGTAACTGGCCCGGACATCAACGATGAAAGTCAATTATGACCGTTGATGGTGTCACGGTTGCTGCACATCCTGCTGGAAAATGATAGCCTTCGTAATGCCTTTGTAAGGGGGTAAATATGTGCTACATCCATAGTTATCATTCCTATTTATCATATTTGTGTCTGCAAGTTTGCACCATTCTAAATGCTTGTTTAGGTCATGCATTTTAGTAGAGTAGCTATAATGATCACCCTTGAGAACTTTAGGAGATGTAACCTTTTTTTTTTACTTTTGATTGGTTGGTGGTAAATTTCCATGTACGGTTATTCCATTATTAGCGATGTTTTTAAGAGCTTGTGATATGTCTTCTTGTTGATTATACTTGAAATTGTCTTGTCATCCAGCTAATGGAAGAATAGTTTGGATTTGGAGGTGGAACTGAACTGAGCCTCTAAAACAAGATTAATGGATTATATGGCTTCATTTCGTAATAGCCTATCTCGTATGTTTTTTAGTTCAACGATTTCGACTGCCAGCCCCTCTTGGTTGAGGACAAAGTTACGAACAGATAAGAGTATCAAACATGTATCATTCGTGTGAAAAACATGGCTACTTCTAGATTTTCTGAATACCCATTCCAATGATCTTCATATAATCAAGACTATTAGTTGGAATTACCATTTGTTTTCCAGTAATATAGGCTTTTTTCTAGTACATTTAGTAATTTAATTTGATTGATGTACTATGTTCATGTTGATTCAGATTCAGTGGTGGATCTAATCTGATCCCTTCAAGTACTCATACGGGCATATGCGTATTGAATGCATTCAACTGAAGTTAGGTTGGTATCCAGCAAACCAACAAGAGTAGCCCGTGAATTTTGTACTGAATTTTTGTTCTGTAACTCGTTCATTAGTTGGCTAAAAATGAAAATGGATAATCCAATCCAAAGAGGCAAGGATGGGATTGCCACATTTAAAAGACTCTTATCCTTTTGTGAAGCTGGTCGTACGGAGGTGCATTATCCTTTCATCGACTTCCTTTGATTCTTATCCTTTTAGAATTAATTATTGAGTGCCTACGATCATTGTGTGTTCTGATTTCTTTCTTTTTTTGTTGTTAAAGTTGACATTTTTAACAGAAAATGCTTTGTTTGGGTCTCTATCATTCAACTTTAATATTATATTTTCTTTATATTTTCCTTTGGTCGCCATTAGGCATTCAAATCTCTCTCGATCATAGTATTGAAAACAAACTTGCCAAACTAAGTATTTTCAGAATTCATTTGATTTAGTGAATCTAAAAATATTTAATAGAATCGAATTCATTTAATGACTAATTTCATTTATCATTTGACTTCTTCTTCTATGATAGACTTTACATCGTTTGTTCGATCATTATTGACTCACTGCACTAACAATAACTAGTTTCACGATTTCATCTCCATCTAAATTCAAGTATATTGAATAAATAATTAGTAGTTGTCATAGGAACCACGACAACATCCGTTTGAGAAGATGAAGAGAAAGTGGAAGAGACAAAAGACAAATGGAGGAAAGAAAGAAACACTCTTTTTCCTATTCAAAGATCAGCCTTTTGTCTAAGAAAGAAACGGGAATTCAAAAGAAAAAAAAATCATCCTAACAAGTCGGTACCTCGTTTCAAATTTATCACTATAAAGAAATTATTTTACTTCAGCTCTCGTGATAGAATTTTACTAATTACAAACCTTTAAATTTACAAACTGAATTGAGTAACACCCGAAACTTAATAATTTGTTGATCAAAGTATTAAAATGACCTAATTTTATATCCTTTATTACATTTTATTAGAATATTATTGTTTAAACTATTGTTTTTTCTATTTTCTTTTAAATATAAAATTACCCACTTTTATTTAACTAACATTTTTTCATAAAATTTATTTGATAATATAAATTGAGTCACCTCAACAAATTTAGGGTTTTGGAGTTGATGAAATTAATAGTTTAAAATTTTAATGGATTAAAAATACATAATATAGTGTTTTAAATAAATTAAAAAAACTCTAGTGATTTATAATTTTAATTAATTACAAATACCATCCAAAATGATTTTCTAAAAAAGAAAATATGAATTAAATATATATAAAAATTGGTGGCACGTGTGGAACGAAGCTAGCCAACGTTGCAACCAGGCAGAAGTCATATGGTGACACGTGACATGTCTAATAGTACGGACAATACCACTTCGATTCATATTTACCATAATATTCAAAAGAAAATTTAAAATTTAAAATATGGCAATAAAAATAATAAATACAATTGGCTTTAATGAAATTATTACAAAAAAAAAAAAAAATTTACTTTTGTTTTCACGTCTTAACCGGGCTGCACCACGACACGGAATAGTATTTAGAGTTTGAGTTATAGGTTGAAACACGTGTTCGTCCCCATGCACATATTTCCTAGGAGCTCACTCAACGTAAAATTGTTTCGAGCTAAGCATGCTTAACATTAAAATTCTATGATTCAACCACCGAAAAGTAAAATGCACCTTATTGGTATAAATCGTAACTTTCAATTATTTCGAACATTTCTTAACCATCATATCCTTAGAGTCGTTCTAAATTCATCCACGTACCTTTTTTTTACTCGAGTGTTACATGTCCATCAACTTTCATCTCGATTCATCCTCAAACCATATCAACCAAGAGACATCCCCTTGATACCATTTGCAACGATCCATTACCAAAATTTCGATTCTACCTTTGATGGCTAGCATAGTTGAATGAATCAAATTAGGCGTGGAGGTGATTGAGTCCGTTTGGTGCGGGGTGGGTGGCGGTGGTGCCCTAACTTGCTGTCGCTGCAGTGGCGCGGTTTCTCCTTGCACTAACACGCCGTAGTGTTCCACAAACAGAAACGAAGACAGATAAAGAGGAGAGAGAAAGGGAAAAGAAATGAAAGGAAACGAAAAGAAAAGAAGTCTTTGCATAAATTAAGTCAGTCCCCTTGAACCCAGAAATAAAGGGGCAAAAAGTGAAGAAAACTCCTCTCGACGAATCGATTTTTATAATCTTTTTCTTCTCTTTTCAATTTGATTCTTAATCGGATTGGACTAGATTTGGATCATCGATTTATTCAGTTATTTCGTTGGAATTTCTCCACAGTTCTAATCCCGATTGTCCCCTTCCATTGTTGTTGGGGTTGTGTTTCAACGGTTGTTTTTTTTTTTTTTTTTTTTTTTTTCTTTATTTATTGAGATTTTGAAATGAAAATTCTTTTTTCGAATTTATAATATGCTCGTATTATAATATGGATATGTGGGGGTATATTCTATTTGGATAAGGTATTTCTAAGCGTCGGAATTGTCCTATCGTGTCTCTTTTGATGCCCTTAAAATCTCCCATTTTCTTGTCTTATGTCATTTTTATAAAGAAAAAAAAAATAATTATTAATAATGGATGTTTATGAGTATGTGGATTGCACACGAGAGAGAAGGGAAATACGCTAAATTAATAAAAATAATTTGATGTTTTAAAAGTTTCAATAATATTTTTAAACTTTAAAAAAATATATATATCTTTAAAAAGAAAATTTAAAATAACCTTACCATAAATTTGTATTTAAAGGTATTAATAGTTTCTTTTTTAAAAAAATAATAATAAAAATACACTTAAATTTTAATAAATTTTTCAAAAATACCCATAAATTTTTAAAAATTTCATTTAATACTCTTAAAATTTTTTAAAAACTTTAAAAACACCTTCAAGCTGAGACTTTTTTAAAAAGTTCAAAATACCATTATTATTGGTATATAGAATGAACTATTAATGCCGCGGTTAAAAAATACTCATAAACTTTATTAAAAAAAACAACATTAATATCCTTGAATTAAATAAAAAAAATTAAAAGTTTGATGATGATCAAGATCTTTTTTAAACTTTTTCTTATAAGAATGGTATGTTAATGTTATTTTTAAAATTTCATAGGTATATTTTTAAACATTATACTAACAGGTTTTTTTAATGCTCATTTAAAGTGAGATCGTAGGAATATTGCAAAAGAATTTGTTATAGAAAAAACTCAAGTTTATTCATCGTTCTATATGAAAATATTATCACATGGGCATGTTCCATGCTCACTTATGTGAGGACAATGANTTTTTTTTTTTTTTTTTTTTTTTTTTTTCATTTCTCGATTTCATTACTGGGAAAGCTGCCACGCAGCGATGTTCCGATTCGAGCAGGAGAAGATCCGAAAACGAAATTGATGTTTCCCAATTAGTTTATTTGATCAGTTGAATTCGTTTCAGTGCTCTTAGGGTCGAATATGGCTGATGCTCTCTCTGTTATTCCTGCATTTGTGCTCCGAAACCTGTCTGATAAGCTTTATGAGAAACGGAAGAACGCTGCTCTTGAGGTCTACTTCCCTACCCATTTCATAATTTTTCATTTCTAGGGTTTGGATTATTTGTAATCCTCAAAGGGCTGCATTGCGCTTTAGGTTGAGGGAATTGTGAAGCAACTTGCTTCGGCTGGAGATCATGAGAAGATTACGGCGGTTATAAATCTGCTCACGAACGATTTCACTATGTCGCCTCAAGCGAATCATAGAAAGGTATGAGATGAATGCGTAAATGAATGCTTAAGATAGTTCAGGTTTCTCTTTTAGAGTTTGGGTTTTGGGTGAAATCTTCTTTGTTCATTTTCTGTTTCTTATTTATTTATTTATTTTTATGTTTGGAATTTGCTTGATTTTAAACCATCAATTTCATTTTTAGGGAGGATTGATAGGACTTGCTGCTGCAACTGTTGGCTTGACTTCTGATGCATCTCAACATCTTGAGGTTAGTATATTCTTAGGCAGTTTCCTATTAAGTTTTATAGTTTAGTTCTTCACTGATTTCCAATGGACTATTGTCGCTACATCCTAAAACTAAGTACATAGTCTACTTAAAATGTACTGGAAGAGTTTACTGGTTAGAAGATGGATATGTTATCCTAACTCTGCAGCTTGTAGCTTAAAACTGTTGAACTGTAGGTTCTGGCTGCACCAAGTAACATTTTGGGAGAAGGGTATACGAAACTTGATACATTCTTCTCTCTTCAATGGTGTAACTTAGGGGCTTTTTCTTGCTGTTGATGTTTAAATTGTTTCGTTGCTATATAAATCAGAAATAAGTTGCCATTTTCTGTGATTATAGTTGTCCTGCTTTCTTTCATTTTAGTGATGTTATTATGTTAATAGTTTTTTCTTCTAACGTTATAAATGAACTTTCCAGCAAATTGTACCGCCTGTACTCAATTCTTTTTCTGATCAAGATAGCAGAGTACGTTATTATGCATGTGAAGCTCTATACAACATTGCAAAGGTGAGTAGAATTGTCAGAGCTGTTAGCGTATTTTTGGGGCTAAGCTGAATACGTACGTCTATTGCTGCAGGTTGTCAGAGGCGATTTTATAGTTTTCTTTAACCAGATATTTGATGCTTTATGTAAGCTTTCAGCTGATTCAGATGCCAGTGTACAAAGTGCTGCTCATCTCTTGGATCGACTTGTGAAGGTACTCCCTTACGCACCCGTTCTCCCCATGACAAGTTTAAATAGAAAAAAAGGAAACAAGAATTCCATGTTTCAAACATTCTCTCGTTCACCATGGATTGAGAGGAACACCAGAATGTTTGAAAAATACAAGCAGATAAGTATATCTTTGGATAACATATGGCGTCTTATTTTAATGCTTTACATTTAAAGATTTAGTCTATTATATTTGGTCTATCTACCTTATTGATGTAAATTGCTGCATTGTCTTAAAAGTTAGAAATTGGGGGAATGTCTTGTTCCCTTAATCTCCGTTCTGAACTCCTCCTTCCTTTATTTTCCATAATATTAACGAACTCCTCTTTGTTTTAATGAAAAATTTCTCTTATTTAAAACTAATTTTATGAATTAAATGGAACAGGATATTGTTACTGAAAGTGATCAGTTCAGGTATTCCATCATTTCTCAAGCTACTTGGTTTGACTATTTTATCGAATGTTACATTTAAGAAGCATTGTTTTGAAGTTGTATTGCAATATGTATTTGTTTATATTTCTTTTGGCTATCTTCTTTCTTCAGCATCGAAGAGTTTATTCCATTGCTGAGGGAGCGTATGAATGTCCTAAATCCCTATGTTCGTCAGTTTTTGGTCGGATGGATCACTGTACTTGATAGTGTGCCAGATATTGATATGCTGGGCTTTCTTCCTGATTTTCTTGATGGTGAATCTTTATGTTACTGATATTTCTTTTTAATATATAATTTTTTCTCTTCGTTTATTGATTGTGGAGTCAATGGTGTGGAGCAAGATTTCTATAAAATTTTTCTGATAAATGTTTATGATACTTACAAATCCGCTACAACTCTTAGGTTTGTTCAATATGTTAAGTGATTCAAGTCATGAAATCCGGCAACAAGCCGATTCTGCGCTTTCGGAGTTTCTCCATGAGATCAAGAATTCTCCAGTAAGATTGCTTAGCTAACATTGAGTGCCTTAATTAGATTTATCGCCTCAAGTCTTTGAATTTATTTATTTATTTTTATAACTAATTTGCAACCAAAGCCATTTTTATTATTAAAGCTAATTGGAGTTCTTTTTGTAAGCTCTATGGCTCTAGGTATTGCGTCTCCTCTTTTGTATTTTTCTGATTTTGAATGTACAGTTTTGGTTTCTTAGATGAAAACAAATTAATTTCCCATTTCTACTATTGATTATGCCAACTTTTTTGGTCAACATACAAAGTCAGAAAAATAACACGAGGAATTACATACAAGTATGCAAATGCAAAAATAGATTTAATAATTGCCATCTATTTTTCTTTTCTTTGCATGTCCAAAATTTATTTGTTCATTTAATAATTTTCTGACTCGAGCAGTGCTACTCTTGAAGTCTGTAGATTATGGCAGAATGGCTGAGATTCTGGTCCAGAGGGCTTCTTCCCCAGACGAGTTTACTCGCTTAACGGCTATTACATGGGTACTTTGGACTTGAGCATCCATCATTTGTTATTATAACTTGTCTTAAATTCAAAACAACTTTTGACTCTGTTTCACTTTTTTATGAGGTCCTTCCTATCTATCGAGAACCAATAGATATGTTTTACTACTGTGCATTATCTTTATAAATTTATAGTTTTTTTTTTTTTTTTTTTTTTTTTTTTTTNTTTTTTTTTTTTTTTTTTTTTTTTTTTTTTTTTTTTTTTTGTTTTGTATTTGCAGATTAATGAGTTTGTAAAACTTGGTGGAGATCAATTAGTACCTTATTATGCTGATATTCTAGGAGCAATTCTACCTTCCATAGCTGATAAAGAAGAGAAGATTCGAGTGGTAGGATTTATCTTCTCCCTTTCTTTTATTACTTGTGCCATAAACACATACCATGCACGTGATTTGATCCTATACTTTCACGTAATTTGATCCTATACTTTAAGCTTTTATGCCTTTTTCAACCATCAATTATGTTTTTTGATCGTTTTTCATTTTTTTTTTATAGGAATGTAGTTAAGAAATATGAGAGATATCTTATATAGGACACATCACCAACATTAAATATGAATTTGTATAAATTTTTTCTTGCGCAAACATGGTTGGTTGGTTAATCTTAAATGGGATAATAAGGTGAGGATAATATTAAAACTCATATGGTGTACAAAATTGTGCTTAAATGAGAAGAAAATCAATATGTACGTAGAAGTAGTAATGTATGAAAAAACATAGCAGCAGTTGATTTCATCTTCATATAATAAAATTCAATCAGGTGTTGGATAAGGTTCCAAAACGATTGTTTTCTTAGAGAATGACTTTCTTATCTAAATGAGGAAGGATTGCCCTTATCCACTTGGTTGTGTGAGATTCTCAATTGTTTTTCTCTATTTAAAGTTCTAGTTTTTGTTAGTAAGAGTATTGTGAAAGTGATGAAGAATTTGTGTTGGATGGGCCCGAGGTTGATGAGAGGGGGGAGGGTCCCATCTGGTTATGATGGGAAGTGGTGGTTAAGCTGTTTGAGTTGGGCTGTCTAGGGATTGGGAAACTTAAGATTATGCAACGAAGCTTTGTTGGCTAAATGGCTTTGGCATTTTTTAATGGAGCCAGATTTTTGTGGCATAAAGTTTTTTGTGAGTAGGTATGACCTGCACCCTTTTGAATGGTTGGTAGGCAATGGTGCCAATTGGTCTAGTAAAAGTCTCTTGAAAGCTATGGTCTCTGATTTCCCTTTCTCCTTTTTTATTAATAGATAACAGCACAATAATATCCTTTGTTACTTGAAATGATTATTAACTTGCACATCAAAAAGTAGAATTTTCAATTATAAATTCTCCGTGAATGAATTAAAATAGCTATAACTTTTAGTGTCTGGCTAGTTTTAGCCACATATTTAATTGTTAAGAGGTTAGTTTTTTTTTACTTAATATGATTAGAGAGAGCCTCAAGGGAATCAAAAGTTTCTCTCTTTAGATATAGTATGGTTCGGTATAGCTTTTCCCCTTTTTATGCCTCACGTTAAGGGGACTTTAATTGTTTTATGTTGCAACTGATTTGTTTACATGATTTTTGAAGGTTGCTCGGGAAACTAATGAAGAGCTTCGTAATATCAAGGCATTTCCATCCGAAGGATTTGATGTTGGTGCTATCCTTTCTATCGCTAGGAGGTATAACCCCAACCCTCCCACTTCCTGTCCCTCTGTTCACCACCCATCTTTGCTGGCCCCAACATTCTTTAATTTGTATTTCAATGAAAGTTGATTTTTTGATTAAAAAATTATTTTGCAGTGGTTCCATGTCGTTGGAGTCATGTGAAGTGGTTATGTTGATTTTTATTTGATTTGAGTTTTTGCTGTGATGACTGATGAGGACGTTTTCATGATTGTTGCTTCTGTTGATTGATCAGACAACTATCTAGCGAACATGAGGCTACTAGGATTGAAGCATTGCATTGGATATCAACACTTTTAAATAGACATCGAACTGAGGTGACTCTGATATTGTCCTTTCTTTTTTTTTTTTTTTTTTTTTTATATCACAGACAACTAGTCTTTTACATGTCTATAGACCTATTATTTATCCTTGAGTTATCTTATTTTGTCTCCACATTATTTTTTTTTTTTCCTATTTCAGTCTCTTCCTTCTTGCCACCCCCCACTCCACACACAAAGAAAGAAAGGAATTTGTTCGGAAATTTTAATGTTTGATCACTTGCAATAAAACCTTTCTATATGCCATTAGGTTTATCCAAAAGTAAGAGTAACAAGTGACAACCTCCAGTCACTCTGATATTTCCTGATAAATGCAATGTGCTGCCTTCTCTGGGGTATATTACCAACAATATGAGCAATGTGCATAGAGGATGGTGATCTTTCAGTATGCAAGGGAATCGACATTATCTATACAATGGCTGTGGGCATGAAATGGGATGGTTACTTGTGTGTACCAAAATTAGATCCTCGTGTACCTTCTCCAACTGTTCAGTTAATCTTAATAATTTCTATTGAACCATGAACCCTTACAACTCTTACAAGGAGAAGATTACCCGTTGGAAAATCACAATTGGCACTAAGACCTTAGAGAATGAGCTTGAGTAATTAACTTCATTTAAGCTTTCAACGTTTTAAGGAGGCTTTGTTTTGCAACTACATTCTAAACCACCTCCGCACGCTTTTTTTTTTCTTTTTAAAATTTCTTTTACATATTTGGAGTTCGAGGAATAACAGTGATCTTTATGGTTGATGTCTGGTCTAGCATGGTGATTTCCTAGTGGTAATGAGTTCTGTTGTTTAAAATGGCGACAAGTACATATGGGGTGAATGGGATAAGTTGATTTGGTAAAGAAGACAAAGGTTTGGGTGATAGAAAGCACTTGGAGCTTTTATTTCCATTGGTAGGAAAAAGATGAAAAACCTCCCGAATTAATGTTGGTAGCAGAAGCAATACATTGTTCTGGTATTATTCAGTTTCATGGTAGGAATCTCACAGATGCGGAATTGAGTGGTTCTTAATAAAGACTTTAAATAGTGTTCCAATGAGTTTCAATGAGGTGTGACCTAGTCACTGTTCTGCTTCTACGTAGTTAGTTGTCAGGGTCAAAAGATTTAAGGCACATAAGGGGCCTACAAGTTTCTGCTGTGCCGTCATGATTCTGAACCAATCAGGTAGATGAATCTTCTTGTTACAACTATTACTATGTCATAGTTACTATCTACTTCCCTCTACTCATGCAATGCAATTTTTCCTGATGCACCAATACAAGTTCCTCTTCATACAAAGGTTTGCTCAACCTTTCTGCTTCATCGCTTGCTGACATTCACTTCTGCAAATATTAGGTTAGCAGGGGAGGAGGGTGTTCTGGTTAGGATGAAGAAGTGGAAGTTTGGGTATTTATCCAGGTCAAATCTAAAATGAGCCCAATAAAGAGACTCCAATCAGTTGCTATCCCCCTCTCCCCCAAGAGAAAAAAAGAAAAATGGATTCTTTGGTCACTATGAGACAACCTTCCTACAATTATTTATCAATTTTGAAAATTTCTGCTAGGAAATCCCTCTTATTTTGCATTCTTTAAACCCAAAGTACATGATAATGGAGAGGCAAAGGAAGGTGTTTCCGAAGATTCGTCTGTTGTTTTTCCTATTTTTTGCAATATTGTACATCATATTGCTTCTTGGTGGTGTCCCAGCTTGAACAATTTTAGTTTCTTTTTGGTTAAAATGGCAAGCTTTCATTGTGGGAGGGGAAAAAAAAAGAAGAAGAAAGAATGCACGTGGAATACAAAAAACACCTAGGAGGAGCCTACCTAGCCTAGAAAAGAGCTCAAGACCTACAGGGTGATTACAAGAATATTTACCCACGGAGACTTGGAGAGGCGCAAAATCTGAAAGGGTCCAGAACTTCCCTATAGGTTTTTGAAACCCTTCTAAAAGTTCTCTTGTTCCTTCTGCTCAAAGATCCCACAAAATAGCAAAATGATAAGCAAACCAGAGCCTGCCTACCCTTTTCTCGAAAGGGGTAATGTGGAAAAAAACTTCTCCGACACGGAACTGAGACTCCTTGGCCATGGAAGGCTAACAGAAACGCCTTGAAGAAACTGCACCATAAAGATTTATCAAACTGGCACGTCTAAAGAAGATAATTGAGGTCCTCAGTGGCTTCCCTGCAAAGACTCCTTGAGCAAATTCTTCTTGTATCCCCTTTCTTCTATCCTTAGAATTGGAAGGTTTTTTTATAAAGTAGCTCTCTTTGGGATGGGAGACCTCTCCCCTGGCTCGTAGACTATATTTTGTTTTTGAGACTCCTTGGCCATGGAATGCTAACAGAAATGCCTCAAAGAAACTGCACCATATAGATCTAGCCAACGGGCACGTCCAAAGAAGGTAATCGAGGTCCTCGGTTTCTTCCCTGCAAAGACTGCTTGAGCAAATTCTTCTTTTATCCCCTTTCTCCGATACTTAGAATTGGAAGTTTGTTTTTTTTCCCCTCTTGTAAGTAGTCCTCTTTGGGATGGGAGCCCTCTCCCCTGGCTCCAAGACTACATTTTTTTTTTTTTTTTTTTGAGGAATACATATTTCAAGTTTCTTATATAAAAAAAAAATGGAGAACATACCAAAGGAGGGAAGGAGTGTCAGTGTCAGCATGCTGGGGGTAGGAAGGAGCGTTTATTTGAACCTTCTCATTTTGCAATCCTGCACGTGATAGCTACAAATGAAAATTTTTTCTGTTGTAACTAATTTAATACTTCATATGTATGGTAGCATTCACTTTTGTTAACTATTTTATAAGCATTTTTCAGTTGGTATTCACCAAGTGCAACACACACTCAGACTTGCGCTATTTTATTTTCTTTTCTTTTTTACATCAGCAGTGTTATTGAGCTGCCTTAAGGTAGTTAGATTGTTCCTTGTTATTTTTATTGGTGAATGTAGATCTTCTGTTTTCACTTCTCTTCTTGTTCTATATTAATGTGTGCGAGTCGTTGATCTTCATTCCTTTTTGGACAGGTATTGATCTATTTGGACGATGTACTTGACAGCCTTCTTCAAGCCCTATCTGATCCTTCTGATGAGGTAATCATTTCTTCTGGTGATTTGCCTTCAGGTCTTCATCTGTTATGTCCTTTATTCCTATTTATCTCCTCAAAAGAATCTGCAGTTATTTTGCATATTAGTTTGTGGTTGTGTTTTTTCCTCTGTCCTTTTTTCATATATACCTCTAAATTTTTGTTTAGCTTTTTTTTGGTCAACTTTTTTTAGCTAATATAATAAAACTACGATGTGACATGCTTTTAATTAATTTTCAATTGCGAAGTGGCAAGACAACATATATAGATATTGTATTTTGATAAGAAACATAATGTATTCAACTAAAAGGCACAAGAAAACAAGTAAGGGCTTGGAGAATGGAGAGAGCCCCCACTCAAGAAATGCTACTTAAAGACAGCCTTCCAATCCAAAATAATCATAGGTAAGGGGCTATTACAAAAGAATTTGCTATGGCTATGGCACCACCAAGAAGTATTAAACTGTACAAAATCCCAAAAAAACATCAAAAGGAGTAATCTTATGGTCATAAATTCTTCTATTTTGATCTTGCCATATGCTCCATAAGAGGGCTCTTGAGGCAAACTGCTGTCCGGTTCCAACCTTGCTCTTCTGGTTTCAACCTCTCAACCTCTCAAGCAGCGTCTAACAAAGGGGCAGTGCAAAAAGATATGATCCAAGGACTCCTTGCAACTCAAACAAGTTACTTCTGAACTATCATTTTGGAGGACTTGTCTTTTTTTAAACGATGTCTCTCCCTCCCTCTTAAACTTCTTCCTCCCCCCCTGCATTCCAAAGGCCAATCATCCACCTTCTTTGGGAGACACAATATCCCAGCAGCGTCTAACAAAGGGGCAGTGCAAAAAGATATGATCCAAGGACTCCTTGCAACTCGAACAAATTACTTCTGAACTATCATTTTGGAGGACTCGTCTTTTTTTAAATGATGCCTCTCCCTCCCTCTTAATCTTCTTTCTCCCCCCCCCCCCCCCCCCCCCCCCCCCCCCCCCCCCCCCCCCCCCCCCCCCCCCCCCCCCCCCCCCCCCCCCCCCCCCCCCCCCCCCCCCCCCCCCCCCCCCCCCCCCCCCCCCCCCCCCCCCCCC
>NW_019268525.1:5565495-5569441 GCF_002738365.1 Cucurbita moschata | reverse complement strand
CCCCCCCCCCTGCTGCCACCACCTTTTCCTATAGTTGATCCTCTGCCGCCACCCTTCCCTTTCCCTTTCTACCTTTGAGTGGGCTTGTAAAATTTTCCAAATTGGACTCTTTCTAGTGTTGGTGAAGGTAAAAGTGATGGAGGATCGACAAAGTGAAGGGGCGGTGCTGATAGGGGGAGGTGGAAGAAGGTTAGAGAGAGGGAGAAATAACTTTTTTTTAAAGAAATCTACACAGCTCAAAATATTACTTTAAAAGTAATTGTTTCTTTACGTCACTATTAAATTAATTAGAAAGGCCTTTAAGATAACTAAAGGAAAGTTAACGTGAAAGGCTAAAAAGTGAGCATTAGTGGAAACTTGGTGGAAAAAGTGTAACGTAACATTTTTATGAAACCGAGGGACCAAATTAAAACTTAAATCTGAACTCAAGGGTAAAAGTGTATCATTTTGAAACCTAGGGATTAAATAGAAACTAAACCCAAAGCTCAGGGATGAAGTTGTATCGTTTTGTAACCTAGAGACCAATGGAAGCTAAGCTCAAAACTCAAGGATTTGTTTTTATATTGTTTGTCATTTTCCCCATGTTTTTAATATCTTTACTTTTAAAGAAGAAAATGAACCCATTATGTTCATGGGGAACTTTTAATGTCTTTTTTTCAAGCTTTGTTCTCAATTCTAATTGTTGTTACGTGAAAAGATTTTGAACGATGGTTACCATGAAAGATTAAGGTTGATGAAGAATTTGATGCCTAAGATAATGTCCTTTATCATGCCTTTTCTTGGTGTAAATTGAATTCGCTCTTCTCCTACTATTCTATTTCCTATCATTTGTCCAATTGGAGATGTTTATTGTAACCCCTTTGGATTGGGGATCTCTCATTCCTCTTCTTTCATTATTTCGTACATCAATGAAATTGTTTCTTATATATAAAAAAAAAAATAGGTAAGGTCTGTCTTATGGGTTTTCTAATTTTAATATTGCTGTTTATTTTCATCCCCTGCTTCTGCTAGTTAACTTACGGTCTTATATTGGATGCTGTCATAGGTGGTGCTCCTTGTTCTCGAGGTTCATGCTTGCATAGCGAAAGATCAGCAACATTTTCGCCAACTTGTTGTCTTCCTAGTTCATAATTTTAGGATCAATAATTCTCTTCTGGAGAAGTGGGTTTCTTTTCCCTCCCCTCTGCTTATTTGTTGCTGCACACGGAAATTCATATGCTTATATTTAATTTTATGATTTACGAAGTATATGTTTACCATTTTCTTAGGCGTGGTGCATTGATAATACGCCGACTATGTGTACTTTTAAATGCTGAACGGGTCTACCGTGAACTTTCTACAATATTGGAAGGAGAATCAGATTTGGATTTTGCTTCTGTTATGGTTCAGGTTGCTATTTCATCTATGTAATTTATTTTTCTTTGTTATTTATAAACCTTGCATAGGTAGCTGATCAAATGAATCCTTTACGGTAGTAAGGCCAGAAATTACAATTAATTGATTTTTCGAAGTCTACATGATTTTGTCTTAGTGGCCAAATATAGGTGTGTGTGTGAGAGATAGAGAGAAACGAAGAGATCTATTCAAAAGGTCAAAGACAAACCAAGCAAAACAACCTAGAGGACAAAGGGATAAGGCATTCCTTTTTCCAAAGGAGGGATTACAAAAAGACCTTCTAGTCTAAAATGATGGAGTCTATGGAGGAGTAATTCCAAAATGCCTACGCTGAGCACTCCAAGCTGTGCAAAATCACAAAAGAAAGAAAAAGAAGACTTATTATCTGGGAAAATTTTAGAGTTCCTTTCTTTCCAAAGGAGCCAGGGATAGCTCTGACTGAATTCTTCCCGAGCACTCTTGCTTTATCTATAAAAAATCATCCTGAGAAAACTTCAACCGGCTACCTATCCAGCAACTTAGGTTTCCACCCCTGTCAGCTGAATATGTTCCTAAAAATGTTCCAAACACTAGCTGCAAAGTCACATTGAAGTAACATATGGGATGGGGTTTCCTCATTTCTGAAACAGGTTAAGAAGCTGGGAAACCTCCTCTGAACCTTGTCCAAAGTATTGATGCTGCTAAGAGAAGTAGTCTACAGGAAGAATTTACCCATCCATATTTGATTGCACAGACCCTGTCCAGCACTCTTCTTTGTATAGGAACATAAAGTTTTAGCTGTGTGATTATTTAGGAATTCACCATATTGCTTATTGTTCTTTCAAATGCTAAAAGGTGGAACAAGAATTATATCTAAAACTGCAGGATGGTTTCAAATATGATTTTTATTATGAGCACTCTATCTCAAAACACCGTCTCTAATGTCAGAAACAAAGGTGCTGAATTAGTTGCACTCTTTTTCCTCTTTGGAACCCTTACGATTGAGTTCCAGTTGTGTTTGGACCCTCCCCCTTTGTCTAAATATATATTTTTTTTTTCTCTAATTCATTGTATTTTTGTTTAGTTGCCTATCGTTCCATTACAGCGAGTTTACTCTTTTCGTTCCTCTGTTCAGGCACTCAATTTGATTTTGCTGACTTCCTCTGAGTTATCTGATCTTCGAGATCTTTTAAAGAAATCATTGGTAAATGCAGCTGGGAAGGACCTTTTTGTTTCTTTATATGCATCTTGGTGTCATTCCCCGATGGCTATTATTAGTCTTTGCTTATTAGCACAGGTAAAGTTTGAATGAGTTAACACTTGAGTTCTATAGCAAAATTTCTCAATATCTAAGTGAGAGTAATACCAATTTTTAACGTTTCAATATTTTTATTTCATTCTGCATGGCAGTCATACCAGCATGCTAGTGTGGTGATTCAGTCCTTGGTGGAGGAAGATATTAATGTGAAATTTTTAGTTCAGCTGGATAAACTGATTCGCCTTCTGGAGACTCCAGTCTTTGCTTATCTAAGATTGCAGGTGCGGAATGACTAAATGTAGTTCACTTTCCTATTGAGTTTTTTGAACGATATTCTATATTAGTTGCTTGCAATTTCTTCATTTTCTCTTCTTACAATTTCTCAGATTAGCAGATGAATAAATTTAGTTTTTGTGCCTGCCTATTCCGTTTCTTTCTATTTTATTTTATTTTTATGGGAAAAAAGCTTGCTTTCAGAAAGAGAAATTAAAATCAATTAGAGCCTAATTGGCAAGCAAACCTTTCCAATGGAGCAACTCAGAACAAAAACATTACAGAAATGGGCTTCATTTTCTTTTGTACATGTGCGTCCTGGCTATGTCGCAGCACAATTCTTTCTTTTACAAAATTACCATTATTTTGTTCCAAATTTATATTGTACGTATGAACTGCCTCATTCAGAGTTTTCCTAGATTATTCAAGTTTCTACCCACGGAATATGCACTATTGTATGTCCAGTCACAAGTGCCTAGTTTTAAAATTGGTGAAGAATGAGAGATTGGTTTCATTATGAAACTGTACTACTTAGTTTTGGCTTTTTGAGGGCTACATTGGCTCACGTTTTGTAATTATGTTTATCTTTTACATTTCTATAATTTGTTGTCATCTTAGTTTTTTATTTTGGGTTCTTGCTATTGATCTGCCTGTTTTGTATTTCTTCATTTGTCTCACATTTGATCAGATACTATTACAGTGTAAAAAGAAGCATACACATATTATAGATATTTACTTGAACCATTAACTGCGCATGCATACTTGGACTTTAGATTACAGGTAGACGATAAGTTTTGCTTCTATTTTGTACCATGTGATGGGAATGATTTAAAAAATTATAGTATAATGTCATGAAGGTTGTCTTTTCATTATTTTTTGGGATAAGAAATTGAAATGATCATCCCGTGTGGAAAAGAGGAAGTTAAGATGAGTTCTCCTCCTGACCTAAAGCCAAACATGCTTATGAAAAAGTAGTCTTATTAGATCAAAAAAAAAAAAAAAAAAAAAAAAAAAAAAAAAAAAAAAAAAAAAAAAAAAAAA
>NW_019268525.1:5523440-5564841 GCF_002738365.1 Cucurbita moschata | reverse complement strand
AAAAAAAAAAAAAAAAAAAAAAAAAAAAAAAAAAAAAAAAAAAAAAAAAAATAGTGGTTAAGAAAAAAGTTAAGTATGCGATGGAAGAACACTACAAAACTCTCACCACCAATGGATTATAAACATTCCCGTGTCATTCATACCAATTGGATGTTCTTTTGTAAGGTATCTTGGGTTTGTTTATTTCTTCTTGAATTGGATATATCTTTGGGATTCTTGCAGCTTCTCGAACCTGGGAGATATATATGGCTGTTAAAAGCATTATACGGTCTTCTAATGTTACTTCCTCAGGTATGCCTTGTTAATCTTCAGATGCTCCTTTTTCTTTTTCCCATATTAACTTATAATGAGGCCAGTGTTACTTTTTCCTGCTATATATTAATATGGAGGATATGACTTTCTTGTATTCATTGTTTCTTTGGGCACAGTAAAAAGATAGAATTTGGTCACAAGATTCTGAAAATTTTATTACTACAGTACTTTGACCTTGTGACATCCGACTTTGAATATGTAGATCCCGGATGTTTGCCTGGATACAATATTTGTACTTTTAAATTTCAAGGACTGAATGGGTCTCGGGTCCAATCCTGAGAGCTAGCTTATTGGATAGTTTCGAATGCCATGGAATGACTGCTTGGACAAGAGCCGCACACACTGCGTGTTTGGTGAGCTTTTTGTAACTGGATAGACAGACGAACATGTACCTTGTCCTTTTGGCCTCGATGATCCAAAGTCAGTCTCCATTCATGCACCTTATCTTCAGCTCCAAGAGGAATATTAAGAGACCAAAAGGGATATACAGGGACAGTGTCAAAAACAAGCCCAAAAACAAGACAACCCTCATGCTCAAATACAGAAAGGGACTCTAATTAAAAAAAATCACACTAGGCTAATAGTTACAAAAGAAAAAAAAAAAGAAAAAAAAAAGAAGTGTCTTAGCAGGCGCCCCAAGGATGATTTAAACCTAATCACATCCCAAAGATCCTCCTCAAATTGCTCGATCCCACGTTTGCCTGTAGCCTTGCACTAGGCCAGTCTGCCTCGTTGGTAGGAAGCATTGCCCAACCTCAACCATCTTACCTCTCTAGTAGATATCTGCCACCCCACTACAAAGACAATCCCTCACTCCTATACCCAAGCATAGTCCAAGGAATTCTATATTTGTAGGATCACTGCACAGACAGTGCGGTATGGCAACAAACTAAAACATTAAAATGGACATCCAAACCAAGCTAATATATCCTTTGTGAAAAGAAAAGGTCCCAATTTCACTCTAGGATTGGTTCTTGAGCTGGGATGATGTTGTTGCCTTATGTATTTTTTTCCCAATAGATACACGTCTTACTGTTAAGAGCAGTATTTATTCTATATTCTTTTTCTTAATTGCAAGATGTGCGCTCTTTATTGGATTTTCAATTTTCATAACTTATAATAATGATAAAGCGTGGTTTTATGAGACACTTGCATAATTAGAATAAAAGAAGTATGCATTTTTTAATATAGTAGAAAACTTGAAATTTTACTAGCACAATCCAAATCAAACTCCAATTCGAATATAATATAAAATATAATTAGAAATAGGCACACTTATGCTATATTTGAAACAAGTAAAAAAATTGTAACTTTCTTTGTAAGCTTCAGGTGTTAAAGTTTATGCTAGGCTTCGAACCGTGCAAACCCAAAAAAGAGGCGCTAGTGTTAGGCGTTTCATCTCTTTATTGCAGATATCTATGATTAAAACAATTTTCTTCACAATTCATTCAGTGAAAAATTCAAGAAAGAAAATAGGTTGACATGGAATTGGGACACTTGGTTGATCGTTTGTTTGGATAACAGCTTTGATGATGATTTCGTTTTTTTATGCATCACCACTTAGCTTTTTTAACAGAAATAAACTATGTTAACCACTTCAATATGTTCATTTATTTAATGAATGACAATACACTTGTGATGCATTAGTTGACTTTTTTGTTTACCTATGGTTTGACATGAAAACACAGCAAAGTACCGCCTTTAAGTTACTACGAACACGTCTCAAAACAGTGCCTCCGTACTCGTTTAGTGGCGAGCACTTCAAGATGTCTGGGTTGAATATACATGAAGATGGTGATCCAAGCCAGGATGCTGGGAACTATCGAAATGGGATTAACTTCGCTGCTAGGCTGCAACAATTCGAGCACATGCAGCATGAACATCGCTTGCGTGCAAAGGAGCAGACACTGCCACGGACCAGTACTCCACCTTCGATGACAACAACGGTTTGTTGACACATTATTTCCAAAATCCTTTAGCTTTATACTAGCATCCATTCCTATCATTTACCAGCTTTGTTTCAGAGTGAATTTTTCATTTCTATTGAGTGAAAAGCTTTTATAATGATGGTCTGGAAAGGATTGGATATAATTCATCATACCTTTGCGTACTATAAACAAAAGTGAGTTTCTGCATGAAGTACTATGACTTGTATCTTATTTCTGCAAAATGTTTCGAAACCACCACTCTATATAACGTGGGTTTAAGCAAGGAATAGCATTTTATCGCATTGAAGAAAAAACCTTTTGCCTGTGTTTGATAATTACTTTCAAAGTTCTTTCCATCAACAATATGCTTATTTCTGTTTGTTTTTCTCTTAACATGCTTAACTTGTCAATCTCCATTTTGGATAATCAACCCAGAAAAGAAGTATTGAAATTGTTTTTGAAATATGTAGGGGGTTGAAAACTCGGAAGAAACAGGACGGACAATCCCAACCCCAGCCCCGGCCCCAACCTCAGCCGCTGCCTCAGCCTCAGCTGCAGCACCAGAGACTAATAGGCCTCCTTCAAGATCAAGGAGAGGGCTAGGGCAATTACAGTTATGATTATATTCTTCATTATATACAGTGGATTCAGTGATGCATCAGATTTTGTGTAGTTTGTAAAATTGTATATCATAGTAGAGTTTGGTCTAAAAGACACCTTTTTTTTCTTTTGTTCGTTAGTGTGTGGTTGGGGACGGCTGCATATAAAAGAGATGAGCTCAGTTTTTGGCTGAGCAATTCTTTTCATTTTGTATAAGGGGACATTTTTTTTACCCATGTGGTTGTGTTGTTTTTTCGTTGAAGCCATAGTGGGTAAAAAAAAAGGGGGGAAAGTACTTAGAAGAAGAAAGTTCAGTTTGTTTTCCTTCTCTTTTTCTTCCTTTCATTTTGCTTGTTCGTCGTCTTGTAACAATCTTCTTGAATAAGTTCAAGCTAATTAATGTACAGACACTTCCTGTGGGTGTTTATTGACTTCAAACAAAACAGTGCTTCTTCCCAGCAGCTCTGGTGGTACAACTTTGTCACTTCTGAAAGTATTTGAATGGGTGTAATATTGATTCATATTTATTTGTAGCTTACAAAGGTAATATTAAGCTGGTAAATGAGTCATATATTTTCTAGAGTTGGACTATTCTAGTGGTTGCACTTCACTCTATCGTGGTTTGATTTGATAATAGGAGAATAATTAAGTGCTTAGCTAAATTAGTTGAACCTTAGTAAGTCCGAACATTGAGATACACTTAGAGGAGCTAGGTCACATGGCACCGATGAACTAGGAGTACTCAGTGATACTAGATCGTGTGAATTTAATGATTGAAATGAGATTAGAGGAGCTAGATTACATGAACCTAACCAAACTATTGGGTAAGGTCTTGTGACACTAATAAGTGAGATAAGCTCAAAATCTAGATTCGGTTAATGTGGCCATTATGTTTGATATTGTGACACCAAAGAGTAAACGATATATGTTTAGAGTAAGAAATTTAGAGTAAGAAAGTCCTAGCATAAGCTCAAGTAAACTTAATAAAATTAGGTGTAAGACTCCTTTAGAATTAGTTATATCGTAAGAAATTTAGAGTAAGAAAGTCCTAGCATAAGCTCAAGTAAACTTAATAAAATTAGGTGTAAGAACTCCTTTAGAATTAGCAAGCATTAAGATGTGAGTCACGTGATCTCGTCAATTGCCCTGACTTGGGCCATCACCTTTAAGAACTATAGGGTCTCTATCCAAAATTTGGATAAGGATCCAAGAATTTAGAATCCAAATCTGGCACATGTGTACTCCGAGATTTCCTTACATCCCACATTATTTACTCCCTCTTGTAAGGTCATGTTTGGTCGCAGCCCATATTGAGGACAACTCCTAGGCACATGAAGATGACCCTCATATTTGTTAACCATTCTATTATTAAAATAGATAGTTCTCATTTGAATGTAGTCTCAATTCCTTGGTCTGTTTATTCCTTGATGAGATGTTTTTATATATAAATTGATTTGCTTTTGTTCCCAGTTCTTTTTGTAGGATAAGTAAAAAATGCGGGCTGGTACAATTAAATTGGAACACTATACGATGATTTAACCAAATAAATATTCTGAACTTTCTACGGGAAATCAAATGGCAAGATTCTAGTAAACATGAAATTGTTGATAAAAAGTTTACATTAAAAAGCATATAGTATATGGCTAGTAAATCCATGCAGCATCTCATTTTTCTTTTAAAATTTTGATGATAAAGTCCCAAAAAAAAAAAAAGTGGAAGAACTTGCAATACTTTGTCGGAAAACAGGACGGGGAAAAGATCCAAATTCTGGCTATTTATAGGCACATTCCTCGTGAAATCCACCGGCGGACGATGAATATCAGCCGTCAGCGACGGAGAGTCCCGTCGACATCATCATCACCTTGAACTCCTCAAAGCTAATCATTCCGTCGCCGTTTCTATCGACGCCACTGATCATCCGTCGACAATCCTCTACCGAGCAATCGTCCCCCAAACTCTTCAGAACCTCGTGCAATTCCTCAGCGGTGATCGATCCGTTTCCATCGATATCGTAGACCGAAAACGCCTCTCTTAGATTCTCCAACAGCTCCTCAGGATCGATCTCTTTAGTATTTAACTCCACGAACTCCTGCAAATCGATGAATCCGTCTCCATCAGCGTCAAATTCCTCGATCATCTTCGCGAGCTCTTCCTCCTTAGCGTTGTGCCCTAGGCTCCCCAAAATCGTGCCTAATTCCGAAGAAGAGATCTTTCCATCACCATTCACATCGAATTTCTTGAATACCTCCTCGAGCTCCGCTATCTGAGCCCGTGAATCTTCCAATGAAGATCCAGACCCTAGCGTCGAGGACGCGGAGACGAGCGGAGAATCGACGGAGGCGAATGGCTTCTTCTTTCGGCAGAAAAGAGATTTGAATCCCATGATTAATTCCTCTCTTCTGCTACGAAGAAGAATCCAACTCCAAAACCGATTTCAGAAGAAATTGAAAATCGGAGGATTGAAGATGAACATGAAGGATAAAGGAGCCATTATCGATCGAGAAAGTGGAAGAGAATTTGGGGGGAAAATTGAAGCGGTGAAGGAAACTGGGGATTTCAGATGGGTTACAGTTCGTTAATTCGTAATTATATAGAGAGAGAGAGAGATTAACAAAGAGGATGAATGGCGCTAATTAGGGTTGGGATTTATTCCTCTTTTTTTGTTTTTTTTTTCTTCCTTTTATTAATCTTTATTTTTCCCAAATATTTGGTGGGAGAATGTATGAAGACATTGTCATGGATGGTGCATGCCTATGTCATCAAGTGTATCGAGTCGAGAGTTTTGATTCAATTGATTTAATTGGTGCATGTCCTATTATCCACGTTAGTAACTTGAAACGTTACTTTCCAAACCCAATTATTTCCATGTATGCAAACTAGTTATGTTATCCATGTAATTTGAAACGTTGTTCTCCCAACTAAGAAAACGTCGAACACAAAGAGACAACACAACTTCATGTAAAGAAAGAAGCACCACGACTAGCATATAACTTACGGAGGAGGAATAGACACACCACGACTAGCATATAACTCAGGGAGGAGGAATAGACAACTAGTCATGAGTTATTTTAATGAAATTAAATCTTTTTTTCAGCTCAACGAATAAGAATGGAATCACCAAATTCCATCCACCGAAATTAAAATAATATTCAATTTATGAGATCCTTAATATTTACGAGAACAGCCATGTGGACTAAGAGGCATGGACAAGTCCATAGAGGGGTACTACGGACTGCGTCCTTCTTCTGCCACTTAAACAGGGAGAAAACAGCGGTCATTCAGCGATGGCGGGTTTTTTTTTTTTTTTTTCTTTTGAGGCTTTTTGATCCCTAAAGTATTATGGCCGCTTGGGCTTAATATCACTACTCACCCGTTTCTCAAACCCAACTCTTTTACTTTCTCCATCTCTCTCTCCTCCCTCTTTCTTAATTCTTTCATTCATCTAGAAACTTTCTAAACCTCTCTCTCTCTCTCTCTCTCTCTCTCTGTTATTCTATGCTTCATGGGCTCTGAAGGATCCAGGGTGGTTGGTGAGTTCTTCAAAACCCTAATTTTCTTCTCTCCTTTTCCTTTCCTTTCTGGGTTTTTATCTTTTGATTTCGATCTTCGTTTCTTTGATTACTGGATCGTTGTTGGGTTTATTGGGTTTATTGGGATTTTCGGGATTCTGTTTTTTCTAATTTGGAGTTTGGGTTTTGATGGAATTGTTGAATTGTTCATAGTTTAAGTGATGGGTTTGAATCCCTTGGATTCAAATCCATGTTGTTCGTGTGTTTGATTAATAATCATGGAACTTCTTTGAACTATTTGATCAAGCTGTTTAAATTTATTGTTGTCGAAGTCGTGGTTGATCGAATTAGTTTTTATAATGACAGAGAATAGTGTAATTTGAAATTTGGATCCGTGACTGATGAATTTTGAGTTCTGATAGAGCAATGATCTTTTTCCTGTTTCTTACTCCTGGCTGACCTCTGCAAACTAGGACTTCAATATCATAACCTCTTCTGGCTATGACTTGATTACCCCTTGGATTGATTGGCTTGCCTTTGAGAGGTTGTATGGAACTTAGTCCTTCTTGTCAATTCCATTTCCCTCTTCTTTTTGTGGTTTGTGCTACTTAGTCCTAAAGAACATGTATGCTTTGCTCTTGTCTATCCTGAGCCGCGAGTGAGGCTGGAGAGCAAAAAAGAACGAATGGATATGTGGGATTCCCGAGAAATTCTTCGATTTCTTCCGGAAGTCGATGGAGTTTGGCGAAGCCCTTTCCTTCCCTTTACTTTAGGGCTTGCTTGCCTTTAAGTAAGGGAATAGTCCAACTTTCGACCCTATTTGGCTTTCAGTACTTTCTATTCTCGGTAACACTATTTATGTCCCTAAATCAATCTGATATTCCGTGAGTTGTCCGACCTGCCTCGATCCTGTTGGACCTTCAATCTCTCAACTGTTGGTTCAATTGGTTCAGTTTTCAACCAGTACTTGGAGTCACTCGGTTTCTCATTCCTTATTTCCTTTCCAGTTTTTGTTTTTGGTTTCAGTTTGGTCAGAAAATCAATTTCAGTTGAAGTGTATGCTCCATTAGAAGTGCTTAGATCGATGAAAGATCAGGGATGTAATGAATCTTGACTATAAGAAATGATGAAACCAACTGAAGTGGTCTATGCCATTTAGCTTTGGTGAAGGATCGTATAAGATTTTATCGAAGGTGCTCGAAATCCCACTTTGGCCACCAAAGGATAGTTGGAAGACCTTAAAAGAGGTCATCTGCTTTCAAGGATGGATACCTAACATCTTTAGATGTCCAACATCTAATCAAGAATTTGGTCGTCCAACGATAACGGACTCTCCAAATATTTCCCTAATGGCTTAATATTGTCTACTTCAGGCATGAATCCTCGTGATTTTGTTTTGGAAATAACCAAAAGCTCTCGTACTAACGGGGATAATTGTCCTTATTTATATATCATGGATCTCTCTTTTCCTTAACTAGTGTGAAACTTTGTTTGCACCTAACAATCCTCTTCTCTAACAAAGTACCACCTTGAGCCTCCCTTCATCTGTTCACCCCCGATTGCCTGTGAGAGTTTGCTCTTATCAAGCCCCAAAGCAAAGCCAAATTGAACACAACCATGGATACTCATTGTGGGATATACTTGGTGTCAACCACCATCGCGCCCTTAATCTCCTCCCCTCGAACAAAGATAGAGTCTACCTATTAGTCTACCCGTCCTGATAGGACTACTCTCCATCCAAAGCCATTTGATTCGATAGAGCTCTTGCCACATCTCAAGCACTATTTGTCCAATCTAGGGACTCATCTCACAAGGCTCACTAATTTTGTTCGGAATTCGAGGATCTCACAAACACAACTAAGTTTTAAAACCATGGCTTTGATACCCTTGAGAAATGTAAGAATTCCTACCGTTAGCCTGTTTACTTAAAATTCCTTCAACATGCCTTCAAAACTCAGTAAAATAACCAACTATGACATGCCCAAGTAACAAAGAAGCCAGTAGCCAAGCATAGCCCTCCAGGACTGTCAATTTGCATCCTTGAGGTCTTGATTTGATTTAACTAGTATGTCCTTATTAGATCTTGGTTCTTAATTCTCTACAATGAAAAATGACACACCATATTTGAGTCATGTCTTGCCTTTATTTTTTCATATACCTTATTAAACGTGGTTGGTTTTATCAGTTTTATGATACAGTTGTATTTCTTGTGTGTATGTGCTTGTATAATCTATATGCTGTTCTCAAAAACTTTTTATCCTGTCTCTCTCTACGGTCCAGCTCGAATCGGATTCTGGGTGTTATCTGTCTTGAAACCCATAGACCCAGTTACTCGTGTTACAACTTTGAAGCACGATAGCTTTAGCTTGCTAATTATATCTCTTTGCTTGACCTATGCCGTCTGTTTGTTTGCAGTTCCTAGGAATTTTAGATTATTGGAAGAGCTCGAGCGAGGTGAAAAGGGGATTGGGGATGGAACTGTCAGCTATGGCATGGATGATCCAGATGATTTGCTCATGCAATCTTGGACTGGTACCATTATAGGTCCACCTAATGTGAGTTTCAACTTTTCTGCTTACAGGTTGGATCTTTTTCTTGTTTGCATGAATTTGAGGTATTCTCTCAGAAAATGGATTATATTTACTCCTAAGTTGCATTTGCTATAAACATTTTGTCACGATTTCGAAAACGAGTAAGCAAAGAAGATGCCAAGATTTTGAAAACGAGTTGCATTCTCTCAGAAAATGCCAAGATTTTAATTATCCTCGCATCGGTTTGAGAGGGGAACGAAATATTCCTTATAAAAGTGTGGAAACCTCTCCATAGCCGACGCATTTTAGAATCGTGAGGCTGACAACGATACGTAATGGGCCAAAGTAGACAATATCTGCTAGGGGTAGGCTTGGGTTATTACACTCTCTTTCCCTCGCGTCTGTCTCTCTTGATACATAGCATGACTGTTTCTGTTGTTTTTCCTTACTAATTTTATACGTTCTCAAATGCCTACAGTTCGCCCTTAGCTCGTCTCACTTAAAATTTGATGGTCTGATGTGTTGTTTTAGACTGTTCATGAAGGGCGAATCTACCAATTGAAGCTATTTTGTGGAAAGGATTATCCAGATAATCCACCAGCCGTCAGATTCCAAAGTAGGATAAACATGACATGTGTCAATCCCGAAACTGGAATGGTACGAACCATTTCTTAAGCCATTTGTAACCATTTTATAACTGGAAATAATGTATGCTTGCTCAAATTACCAGGTTGAAAGGAACCTCCTTCCCATGCTTGCAAAATGGCAAAGGGAATACACAATGGAGGATATATTAACTCAATTGAAGAAAGAAATGATGTCCTCACAAAATAGGAAGCTGGCTCAGCCTCCTGAAGGTGCTTATATATCACCACTTAGATCATCTTTTCTTGCTTTTCTGCTAAAATGTTCTGCTGCTGTCATTTAAGAACCGTTTTACTATTTCGAAACACTACTTCTTACCTTGTTCGTAGACAAAGCTAATTCGAAACAACGTTCTCAGGGAACGAAGAGGGAAGGACAGAACAAAAGGGGCTAGTCCTGAAATGTTGCATTCTTTGATTCGGGTGAGAATTTGTTTCCCGAAAAAGTTTAGGGACTAAATTTGTGATAAGACCGAGCTATTACAATAATATCATAAGCTGAACTCGTGCAGATTTTGGGCGTACAGGGAGAATAAGATTGGTGAATGCTGAAGGCTTCTAAGATAGCAGTTAACATAGCAATTTGAATTTGGCAAGCTCCCAATAAGGAGCTTAGTTTTCTGAAGTAAATGATGTGTGTTATGTAAGGATGAAGCTTTGAAGATGGATATTCTCAGTGTAAATGAATTCTTCTATATCATCAACGTTTAAGCTATAAATGTACTTAAAATATATGAGTTTGGTTATGGGTTTTTTACCAAATGAACAACAAAAAATAAGTACGCATTGATATTGTTATATTAAAATTCGAACCGTATGATATCCCATTTGCATATCGACACTCGAACCATATTGGTCAAGTCATTTCGAGGACGAATATCGCGTCGAAAGTCTACCTCCCACATCTCCCACATGTTTGGTTGAGTTGATCAACTTCCCTATCAATTCTCATCCACACAACCCTTATTAATACATATCTTTGTTGTTCATCACCAAATCCTTCCCACCACACAATCATTCACGTCCTCAACCTCTCAAAAGAAACTTCCAAGGCACAAACTCTCACAAGATATTCATTGCAGACCCATTATGTTTATTAAATACAAAATTTTGGGTTCAATCATTGTAGGTTGCCCTACACGTTCACGTAATAGTTCGAACCTCTTTTTAAATCTATCCATATAGCACTATCTGAATGACTTCTCTTCTCTAAACCACACTGCTTATTCAATAGAGATCTACCACGAATCTTCAATATGACTACATCGAGACTCAATTTTTTTGGTCGACATCAAAGAATTCTATCAACAAAACTAAGTTAAGATAAGGGCATGACTTAACTTTGATACCATCTATAGAAACAACGTGTAATAGCCCAAGCCCACCATTAGTGGAATTGTCTTCTAATAGACTTTTCCTTTCGGGCTTTCCCTCAACGTGTCTACTAGGAATAAGTTTCTACACCCAAGGAATGCTTTGGTGGGATCTCACAATCCACCTCCTTTAAAGGCCCATCGTCCGGTGTATAACAGCCTAATAAACAATGTTTCGTCCTCTCTCCAATTGGTATAAAATCTCATCAAACGAAACTCGCAATAATATAATATTATCAACTTTTGAGTATAGGCGCTCCTAGCTTTACTCTCAATCTTCCTTGTTTTGGCTTGCTTAATTAAGGTGATACTCAAAGAATGCAGAACCAAAATGGAACACAAACGTTAAAAAATAAAAATTAAAAAAAAAAAAAAAAAGTAATAAAAAAATAGGAGGTCGGCATGGGCACCGCCGTTAANACGAGTTAAAAAAAAAAAAAAAAAAAAAAAAAAAAAAGTAATAAAAAAATAGGAGGTCGGCATGGGCACCGCCGTTAACGAGTGGGCGTCCGGAAAGTAAGGGGGATATAATAGTCTTTTTAAACAAAAGAGGAGACGTGGCGTCAAATCCATGCTCCATTTCTTCCACGCTTACAGCTAACAGAAACCCGTTTTCCCTCCCTTTCCATTTTCAACGTACACGCAATCTCCTTATTACCCCTAATTTCTCAATCCCCTTCTTTCTTTTTTTTTTTGCATTAAAACTTTCCTCTTTCCTAATTTGTCCTTTTACAATACTGCGTCGTTTTCAAATTTTAAAAATATTTAAAATATTTAATTCTATATTTAATAATAAATGTTAGACCCATAACTTTTTAAGTTCTAAATTAAAAATTTATATAAAGTTCGAAAATGACATTTAACGATTCAACTAACCCAACTTTTCTAATTACAAATTCGAAAAAGCGACCTAAAAATTTATATACATAAATATAGGTTTTTATTATATCAAAATATTTTTATTTTATTTACTTTTCAAATATCTTTCTAAAAAACAAAAACAAAATTATATTAATAAAAATTTGACTTATTTAACCTTATTATTCAGTTCACACTATAAAATAAAATTAATTTGTTAAAACCATTTGAAATTGATGTATAAAGAAGTTGGCTTTGTGAATTTAAGCATTTTTTTTAATTTTTTCTAATTTTTTTATTTTTTTATTTTTTTATTTTTTTATTTTTTTTTCCAAAACTTCACAAACATGCGAAAAAGATTTTTTTGGGTGAAAATTAAATAACATTAGGAAAAAAAAAAAAAGTCTATGGGTGGTGGAAGACTTTAAGTAGTGCTTATAATCTTCCATTTAAAAAAAATAAAAAATAAAAAAAGGAACGTTAATTTTTTTTATAGGCTAAATTAATAAAAATACCTTTAAATTTTATTCTTTTTACCTAAAAAAAATTAAAAATATATATATAATTTAGTTTTATTTTTTTTAAAAAAAAAAAAGAATGAAAAGAAAATAGGTATGGAGTGGAGGACAAGTCAGAGTTGGAAGACGTCAAAAAAAAAAAGAGTGTATATAAGGAGGGGAGTAATGGTTCCATTTTCATATCCTCCAAAACGCACCGCTTAATTACCAAACCAAAATTACAAAAAGGCCCTCCTCTCTCGTTCTTCTTCTTCTTCTTCTTCTTGTTCCCCATGACTGAACTCTCGACTCTGTCATCGAGCCTCAGCGGAGAAGGTAAATTCCCAAAAACCCCCCCAGAATTTGTCGAAATTGCGTTTCTGTCATTTTGATTTTAGAAGGTAAGGGTCACCTATGGTTGTATGCAGGGAACAACGTGCTGCAGAAACACGTGGCGTTCTTTGATAGGAACAAAGATGGGGTGGTTTATCCATGGGAGACCTTCAAGGGCTTCCGAGCAATTGGCGCCAATTTCCTATTGTCCGCCGTCGCCGCCGTTTTTATTAACGTTGGACTCAGCTCTAAAACCCGACCGGTAAAATCCCTCTCCTCCCCTCTCCTCTCAATGTATAATTTTAATTATTTTGGAAAATGGAAAAAAAAAAAAAAACACACACACACACCAAAGCTTAGCACACCGCCCCGTATCCACCTCATTTTGGATATAACCTTCTTGTTAGCACATCTCTCGATGTGGTTCTGATACCATAAGTAACAATTCAACCCTGAGGAAAAAAAAATTATAAAAGCTTTTATATTTGGTATATTATTAATGTGATTTCATATTTATATATATATATATGCATTGCTTTTGCAGGGGAAATTTCCAAATTTGATGTTCCCAATTGAGATAAAGAACATCCAACTTGCCAAACATGGAAGCGATTCTGGCGTATATGATCAACAGGGAAGGTAGCTATTGATCACTAATTGCTTCCAACTACTCTCAACTTTATAACTTTAATTTGTTCATCTTTAATCTTTGATGTGTCAATACGAGCGTGTATTAGGTATTGATTGCTTGTCTTACTCAATGCTTGGTTCAATCAATTTATGTATGGTTTCATTAATAACTTTGCTTAGGAGGTTAATGCACGTGTTTGAATTGATATGTCGTTTATTAAACCATCGATGATAGAATGACGACGACCCAATAGGTCGTTAAAAAGAAGAAAACAAAATATTTTGAAATGGGTGATTGTGAATGGCAGATTTGTTGCTACAAAATTTGAAGAAATATTTGGGAAGCATGCCTTAACCTACCCGGATGCGTTGACGGAAGAAGAGGTGAAAGGCTTGCTAAAGACAAATAGAGAACCTAAAGACTACGGTGGATGGTTGGTTTCTTCCCTAACTCTTCCTCAAATTTTAAGTTAAATCCCTATCGTTTTATTAGTTTTTTAAATTTAGATTTAGTCCCTGTGATTTCAATTTAGTTCTTACGGATTTTTGTTAAATTTTACCCATCATCGTACAATTATCTTTCACCCAGGTCGATGATCTCATTTATTTTTACCTATAATTTTTTACTCTCGACTTTAAATCTCAATACAAGCCGTCAACATAATTAGTGAAACCGGAAAAACCCACGAGAATGAGAACGAGAAGGGTTATAGTGACCAAATTTACAATTTAACCCATGGAAATTAATATGATTTATGGTATTTGTTTAAGGGTTGGTGCATGGGCAGAATGGACAATTCTGTACAGTCTTTGCAAAGATGAGAATGGCTTGCTTCAGAAGCAAACTGTGAAGGCTGTTTATGATGGAAGCTTATTTGAAGACATGGAGAAAGAGAGAGCATCAAAAAACAAGAAATGAAAAACATTTTCATTATTTACTTATTTCTCATTTTATCCCTTTTAATTTAACAAATGTGTGTAATGCTACAAATTGTTTCACCAAATTGTTCGACTTCGTGTGATATCGCTATAAAATGTATGGTTTCTTGCATTCGTATTTTTCTTGATTCCTCCTAAGATTTGTATGTGCTTCAAATAACAACTTATCAGACATGTCTCAATTTTTAAGGATCTATGTTTTAAAAACTCGAATTAATTATTTGATTTATTTCAATAGTTTGAGTAAATGATTCGGGAAAAAGTTGATTGCATGGAATCGATCGAACATATAAAGTACTCATTAGAAACCTCTTCTCTTCCTTCATCTCTTTGAAAATGGCTTCATTTCTCTACCTCTTTCTTCTCCTCTTCATTTCTACTCTTCCGCCGCCGTCCATGGCGGCCCTCACCGGCGAGACGTCTTTTGTCTACGGTGGCTGTTCTCAGTCAAAATACACACCCGGGTCAACCATCGAGTCAAATATCAACTCTCTCCTCACTTCCCTCCTCACCTCCTCCTCCTTCACACTCTACACTAACTTCACCGTCGCCGGCGCCGGCGCCGGCGATACTGTATACGGTCTATTCCAGTGTCGTGGCGATCTAAAAAACGTGGCATGTGGCAAGTGTGTGACTCATGCCGTGGCTCAACTTGGGTCTATCTGCCTGGACGCATGCGGTGGCGCGTTGCAGCTGGAGGGGTGTTTTGTGAAGTACGACAACGTTAGCTTTTTGGGAGTGGAGGACAAGACTATGGTGGTGAAGAAGTGTGGGGCGGTGATGGGGTATGATTCCGGTGGGTTGGCTAGAAGGGATGCGGTGTTGGCGTATTTGGCGGCGGCTGATGGCGGCGGTGGGTATCAGCCGTTTAGAGTTGGTGGGTCCGGAGATGTTCAAGGATTGGCGCAGTGCGTTGGGGATTTGGATGCGGTGGAGTGCCAGGATTGTGTTGCGACGGCGGTGGGCCGGCTGAAGGCGGACTGTGCGGCGGCCGGGTGGGGGGATATGTTCTTGGGGAAGTGCTATGCTCGGTTCTCCCATGGCAATGTCCGCCCCCGCGCTGGCGGCGGTGGAAATGGTATGTTTTCTTTTAATATTTAATTTTGGGAAATTACAAACTTCGAATTTAATTAATTAATTTTGCTTATTTACTTACAACGCTTCCATGTAATAGAGATTTACTTGTTAAAATATTTTAATAAATTTTACTAAATAATATTAATAAATATTTAATAACGAGGAGTAGAGAGAAATTTTTTTCCGTTAACTAAACTAGTTAGAGATAAAGATTAGATTATGTATTTCCCGCCCGTCTTATTTAATTTTAATAATTAAAAATATTGAAAAAATATTTAGGATGAAATAAAATTAGAGAAAAAAAAAGTACAAATTTTGTAAAAATTATTTATAATTTTATTTGCATATAAAGGTGTGAAGGGGAGGTTTGAGTCAATGTGATGATTGCTTTCTCATCTTTTCATGCATTTAATTTAACATATTTTTAATTTTCACTTTTCAAAAATAAATTTTGAGAAAAGTATTTAAAAGAGAGAAACAAAAGCAATTTAAAAAAGGGTTTGTTTCATGAATAAATTTAAAATTTTCTTTTTTTTTTAGTAGTTAATTTTTTTTTGGATTCTAATGGGAATGAAAGTTATATCCATCCAATAGAATAAAGACGGGTAGAAAAAAAGAGAATTTCGATAAAGGAAGATCCGTGGAATTTATTTTTTTAATTTATTTTCTATTTAATTATTTACAGATGGTCGAAACGACGATGTTGAGATAGAGAAGACCATTGCAGTAATAATTGGACTCATTGCTGGAATTGCCTTCATCGTCGTCTTCCTCGCTTTCCTAAGTCATTATTGTGACAAACAAAGAGGTATTTAAGCAATTAAATTATTCTTTATCAATTTTCGATAATTAAAAGAATCATTACAAAAAAAAATCTAATTATTATTATTATTTAACCATTTTTATTTTTTTATTTTCTTTTCACAAAATTCTTCGAAAAATTTAATTGAAACACCATTCAAATCATAAGACAAAAAAAAATTAACCTAATTCACTCCGTATTTGAATAAAATTAACATAATTCACTCGGTATTTGAATCTCGATAGGTGGCAAATGAAGTGAATTTTGAAATGGATGCATCTCGAACGTCTTCTTTTGAGTTCATCGACCCGTGGGTTCTTCTCTTCGTAGTCTTAAAAAAAAAAAAAAAAAAAAAGCTTCATTGAAAGAAGCTACAACGACAACAAAGAGAAAAAGCTCATGAGATTCGACATGTCGGACCCACTCAACTTCAAGCTTTATCCTCATATGAATTTACATATTGCTTATTCTCCTTTTTTATTTATTTTTTTGTTTCCCACTATTTGATATATTAATTGAGAATATATTTGATTGAATTCCTTTTTTCTTTTATGGGAGAAAAAAGGAAAACAAAATTGTACTATTAATTGTGTGTTATTTGGTGGGTTTAATGAAAGTTCCTATGCTCTCTGCTTTATATCAGTTAATTAAACATTTATATTTAATTAGATACTCAAATTAATCAACTAATGAGCGTTTAACATCATCCTTTAACTATAGACGACTATGCACAATATCTCAAGCGTTTGCCTACTAAAAAAGAGTCGAAAAATGATTAATCTACGATTAGGCAGAAGTAGGGTTTAATGTGTATAGTATTTCTTTATACATAATTCATGTATACACACAAGAACACTCTAGGACTGACTATGTAGAAGAAAGGAGTGCATATCATGTTATGGTGTATGCGTCCATACAAAATATATTAAAAAAGTATCTCGTGCTCATGACGTACAATATGCATGAGACCCATGTTTTTAAATCATGGTACATGGTTATGATGTACATCGTACTTTGAAAAGATGAAGAAACCACGTAATCTTAATAAAATATATCATCAACTTAAAAACAAAATTAGGATCTAACGTAAATCATACAGAAATACGGTGTAGAATATAATGAAAAAGTAGAAGAGAAAAGTAAAGGACGTGAGACGAATAAAATAAGATAAAGAGTAGAAGAGAATAGAATATGAACTTTAACTTTTTTTTTTTTTGGTATCGTAGAACGAAGATTCTATACAAGAATTGGAATGGGAGTAGAGAAAGAAGAAGAGAAAGGTTTATTTTGTGGTTATAAAGATGATATGATAAAATACATGAGGATTTTCAAAGTTGAGTATCACAACACCCTCAAGGGACCTTATTCTTGCATCAATCCCAAACCCTTTGGTATCAATTCCTGCCCACTAACCATTTTGGCTCTATCATCTAAATTTCGTAATTGAAATGATGGCGTTTCGTGTAACTTGTTATTAGTGTCACCGACACATGAAATATAGTGTCCTCGCTCCTTCATCCCTCCCTCTTGCTTGTGCTCCGTCCTCATGTTCTTCGTGCTTTTTTTGTTTCGATAACTCTCTTATTTTTAAGTATTGATTAAGTCATTCGTGTTTTTTTAGGAGTTTTTTGTGACACTCAAATAAAGGAAGGATATCTCAATGACTCAATCATAGCAACTTCATAGATAAGTCTGTTTTGTTTGGAACAATTCTATGTTGGGTGACCTCTTGGTAATTTTCGTCATACGCATGTGAGACTATGAGTGATGACAAAACATGCTAAAAGGACTAGTGTAAGTACATGGGGATAACTTTCGCTCTTAAGAAGCGAGGAGATGCATGTGAGTGATGACAAAGCATGCTAGAAGAACTCGTGTTGGTCTATGGGGATAGTTTTCACTCTTAAGAAGCGAGGAGTAGGTAACGTGATCATATCATAAGGGAGATACGGAAATGCTGTAAAATTCAAATTTCGAATCTTGGACATGAGTTATTGCTGAATTCCTCGACTTCAGTTTATCTTCATCCGTTAATGAAAATGGTGGTATCTCCTCCAATTCCATCTAGTCCACTATTGATCGACCCTATTATATATTACAATTTATGGATCCTAAGCTTCATCTTAATCTATTGTATTAAATAATCACGACGGTGAGGGAGGGACCACTAGAGAGAGGTTTCCACACCCTTAACAGGAATGTTTCGTTCCTCCCTCTCATGTGAAATCACACATCAATTGGAGATTCGAACTAAACATTCCTGGTAAGGTGTGAAAACTTCTCCACCTATTTAAAAAATGTGAGGCTGACAGCCATGATATGTCACATATCAAAACGCTGGGCTTGAACCGTTACAAACTGGTCTATAAATTTTCAATTTTATATTTTAATAAATCTCAAGTAAATTTAAAAATTAATTAAATTTGATTTTATGTATTATAAATATGTAAATTAAAAAAATAAAAAAAATTGATAAGTTTTGTAAATTAAATTTAGAAACTAAATAAGGGGAAATTTTATGAAGTATTATTATTTTTTAAGAGTAGAATTAAACGTATTCGTATAGTTTAGGAATTAAATAAAAAAAATTAGTTTGTAAAATACGAAAAAATGACAAGTGTCCCATTTCGCACATGCCAGCATCACTTGGCACGTGCTTCGCTAATGTTCCGTCTTCGTTAATCCCCCAAGCAAAACTCATCTTCACACCGCTATACCAAAAAGCATTCAATTTCATTTCACACAGATCAATCAATCTCACAGACTTCCAATTCCCTCTTCGGATCTATCACCAATGGCGTTGGAATGGGTCGTTCTTGGCTATGCCGCCGCCGCCGAGGCAATCATGGTTCTCCTCCTCACGCTTCCAGGCCTTGATGGCCTTCGCAAGGGCCTAATCGCCGTCACTCGCAACCTTCTCAAGCCGTTCCTCTCCGTTGTCCCCTTTTGCCTCTTCTTGCTCATGGACATCTATTGGAAATACGAGACTCGCCCCACTTGCGAATCGGATTCCTGTACTCCTTCAGAATACCTTCGCCACCAGAAATCGATCATGAAGAGCCAACGTAATGCACTCTTGATCGCTGCGGCGCTTGTGTTCTACTGGCTGTTGTACTCTGTCACTCATTTGGTTGTGAAGGTTGAGCAATTGAACCAGCGTGTCGAGAGGTTGAAGAATCGGGATTGAGGATGGAGATGGACGGCGAATCGTGGGTTTTCGAGTAATTGGGTCTTTTTTTTTTCTTTCTTCTGTTTTGGGATTTGTTCTTTAATTTCGGTTTTTTGATGCTATATTATGGATATTGCAGCTCGTTTTGTGTTCCACTCTGATACTGCTATTACATATTATGAAACTGATACGAGTCTTGAATGTCTTAGCGTCCGATTTAAATGTTTGCGGATTACAAAGTTTTTATTCATATAGCTGGTTTGTGGGACTGGTGATTAGGGTTTATGTTTTTGTAAACTCTGTCGTTCTGTTTTCTTATACAGTGGAAATGTTAGTGTTATTTAGTATTGGGATGTTAGTTTTTTTTTTCTTTTTTTCTTTTTGTTCTACTTACACTATGGTTGCTTTGTTTATCATTGTTTTTGGTGTTTGCATTGGATCAGTGCTGATGAAAATGATGGACTTTGTTGTCATTCACCATTTATGTTTTACTTGCACATGGCCGTTGAATTTATCTGGTTTCTAGCTTAATGTGATACTTTCTTGGTACATAGAGGAATCGGTTGAGGAAGATGCACTTCCTGTCCCAAATCTAATTGTGGTGTATGCAGTTCTTGTCTTTAGATTTATTGACGTCTTTCTATATGCTATGTTTTCTTCTTAATGTTAAGTTCTTCCCTACTACCTCTTGTTTGTTAGCTCCTTTGGCGGCAGTTATACTTGTCTTTCTAATGGTGCTTTATGAACGTCCCATAGACTTCTATATGGACTTCTAGGACTTGCTCAGATATACCACCAACCGTACTGTTGTCCAAGTTTAGAGACCTACTGTAACCTTCTAAAATCATTGAAGCAGTTTAGCTTTGTTGGATTTTTTTGAAGAGGTGCAGTTCTTGTTTCTACTCTTGTCCACGAGGAACTGTACGAGTTCCACGAAGCCTTCAAGTAAAATCTTATACCCTTTTGGAATCCTATTATAGAATTGGTCCTAGAGACCTCTCTTTCTAGGAAAGGGCCGCCCTTTGTCTGCCAACACTAAGTCTATTTTGAATCATAATGTACGACCCTCATTGTAATTGTAGAAGGGAACTATATTTGTTCCAGCTTTTGTCCACAAGGAACCTTTCAAGTTAAAAGTACAACCTTTTACCCTTTTTGGAGTCCTATCATAGAAGACGACCAAAAGGGTCTGTTCTTAGAAAGAATGTCTTTTCACCAAGGGACACTTATTGATACTTATCCCGTTTGTTTTGCACTATATTCCAGCTTCAGTAATGGATTGGAGAAAATTCAGAGGGATTTCTTGTGGGAGAGTGTTGATAAGGGTAGCGTTTTCATTCGGTTAGGGGTTAGGTGTGAGATTGTCTTGAGAATGGTTTTGTTAGATGTGTTAGGCATAGGGAACTTGAAACTTTGAAGTATAACCTTGTTGGCTGAAAGACTTTGTTTTCCTCTTTGGAGTCGAATGCTTTTATGGCATACATTTCTGGTGTGCAATATGATGCTCATCTTGTATAATGGATCTTGGTTTCTTATGCTAAAGGCATATTCAAGAATTGGAAAGTTATCTCACCTAGTTGCTCTTTTCAATATTTTGAAATTTTCTATCGAGGATGGCTTGCTTGCTGGAGGACTTGTTGGTTGGGTGATGCCTCATCAAATTAGTTTTGTGGTTACTGTCTGCCTTCTTTGTGAAACTCCACCTTGTATAATTTTCAGAATCGTTGTCCTTTTTGTGGTTGATATTCAGTGCCGTCCTAGGGCTAATGGTTTCTAATTGCGGGTGGAAAACCTTCAGATGGATTCTCTTTTAGGCAATTCTTCACCTTTTTTGTGATCCTCGCTATTATTCGTCACTCACGTGATCCTTGCTCCCCTATGCACTCCTTGTTTTTTTTTATTTTGGATGGTTAGGATTTCCAAGAAGGCTGTTTTCCCCTGCTTAGGAAGTCTTAGGTGGAAGGATTAACTACCACGTTAAAATGCATTCTTTTTGCTATCTTAATGGAGAGTTTTGCCAGTTCGGATGCTTAATCCTTATGTGGAAGGATTAACTACACGATAGAGTACATTTGCTATCTTAATGAAGAGTTTAGCAACCCCCCCGACCAAGCAGGGAGCTCTTAGTGTTTTTGGGCATGGAGGATTTCTGCAGCCTTTTAGGTGATATAACTTATAGCTAGGTTCATCGTCTCCCTGTGAGTGTCTAGAGCTTTCTTTGTTGAGCTTCCTTTGAATTGAGCTTTTATCTCTCGTAAAAAGTTTTCAAGTAGCTTCTTGCTCCCAAATCACAAACAGTTTAAATACAGACAACTAGTGGCCTTAGATTCTTCCTTTTCTTTAGGCTAGGAGATTCTAAAGAAGAGGAGAATGTGGAGAAATCTTGATCTTGGTGCTTCTCTTGTGAGGAATATGAGGTTGGAATTTTAGATTATTGTATCTTCCTGAAATGACGTCTTCTTGGCTTTTGGAAGGAAGGCTTTGGTTTTTCTCATTTCATCCAATGTGTCAGATCCTGGAAGGACTCATTTATGATGTGAAAGAGATATTTTCGGTATGAGATGCAAATTGGAAAACTTGACGTTTGCATGTGTGAGTTAGTATCCATATGTGTGAATTTCCTTTGCCGATTGAGAACCGTTGGTTTTTGCATCCTCAGTATAATTCTGTACGTGCATGAATACTCATTCAAATGAAACTCCAATCTTCTATAGCTTTTGGCTGTCTTCATTTTCCCGTTGACTTTGAGAAGTATATACAATCCCAACATGATCCACCGTTTGTTTCTTTCTTGATCTCAGATGTTATTGAGTTGGAGTCCTAGAAGTTTGAGTTGTTTCCAGTTACTCCCACCACATGGTGGCACAAATCCAACTATTTCTTATGACTTAGGCCAGAGCTGTGTTGAACAAATGTTATAACAACATGGCCATGTGCTTTTGCAAATATAAGTATATAGGGTCCAAGTCCATTGCCCTACACAGTCCATGTTTGGGTACACAACTGCTGACTGGGGAACGGGTTTATACTATGTCAGTCAGGGATATTACATTCTATGAACTAGTTTTTGTGGGGTTAGACGGCTGTTACGTGAAACTAGTTGAGGTGTAACGCAAATTGGCCTGGCCCGAATGTTTACGGACGGGTCAAAGTTTGCAACTAATTGTTGTATTATAGTGTTCGTCTTCACTTGTTCGTCTCGTCGGGACACTTCCTGATAGGATTTTGAAGCATTTGCAGGAAGTCCTCTTTCTAAGTGTTCCTCTTTCTGGCTTCATGTGGTTAGTGTATGTTAATTTGGATCACTTTGAAGGAAGCTTGGAAGGCTGTTCTTATGATGATATTTTGCTTGTGGCAGACGAATTCATGCTTTTTCCTTTAGGCTCTACTTGTGTAATTGTAGGTGAGCATGAGCTTTGTTATCATTTGAAATGGGCTTCAACAAGCAAACGACACGAGATTGTGACACGAGTCGATACAAACATTTTGTTGGCATTGTTTGATTTTGATTTTTCTATTATCGCAGTTCCAAGTAGTAGCCCGACACGTTCGGCATATGGTTGGTTTGTTTTTCCATTTCAGCCACTCAATTTCTGAATATTGAAAGTCCAAAATTATTATTCCCATTTCCCCATTAGTCAATTTACTCTCATATTCCAAATGAATTCAGGGAGGTGAGGGCAATGATCAGGTGGTTCCCGGTCTATCCTGCACTCGGCTGCCTCTCATCCTTATCCACTTATCCCCTTCGTTATGAATATTTATAGCATAAAAAATTAAAAAGAGGGGTTGAAAATGATAGGCCACTGCCCAAACATCACCGACCGTCACAGACGTCTGTGATTGGTTGGGAGATTATGACAGAATGACGCGTTTTCCTCTCCACGGTGGACCCCCGACTTTCAGGCTTTGTTCATACGTTAAAAACGTGACCGTCTACACACCCCTATTTCTTTTTTTCTTTGAGAAAAAAATTTTAAATAATTTTTTGCAAATATGAAAATATTTTTTTTATTTTAGACTACAATTTTCTATTTTAAATATTGAAAGAGAATAATAAAAAAAAAAAAAAACTAAATAGAAATATCCGAAATATCTAAATCCTTATTTCACCGATTTCTAAATGATAACAATATTTAAATTATTAAAATAAAAAAACCGAAAAGCCATTATTACTGAGTATGGGGGCAAAATAGTCATACTGAAACGCAACACGTGAAATTTATGTCGATTTCTTTTGTTTTTTTTTCAATAAAATTGAAATTAAATAAAATCTTATCTTTGAAAATTCATGTCGGCCACACTATTGCATTTGGATTTCAAACACCTTTCTCAATTAACAATTTTTATTTTTTTTTTAATTAGAAACTTACCTTTTATATTTTCTAATAAAAAATTAAAGATTTTGAATACATAAAATTCAATTTAGAGTTTATAAAATTGAGATCTAAAACCTAAGCTTAGGATAATGATTTCCCAGATTGTACAAATTAAATTTATAATTAAATGGACAAATAAAAAGATATTTATTTGCACTATTAGACAAAGGCTTGAGATTGAAACCCTTTTGTTGTTACCTTAGTGGGGAGAATGACAGATAGGTTTCTTCTAGCTCAAGAATTTACCTGCAACTCCCACTTCAAACCCTTGTTCATTAAACCAACACCACACTCCATGTTCTTCCACCAATCTTATCTTCTCACCCTCAAACACCTACCAACAAAATCTTTATCACTAGATAAGTATGCAATATAATCACGAAAACGACAATGAAAGATCGGTGTGAGATCCCACGTCAGTTGGAGAGAAGAACGAAGCATTCTTCGTAAGGGCGTCAAATTCTCTCTCTAGCATACACGTGTACGACAGAGATGGAATAGTTACAAGAGATACTAATGAATACATTAACGCTACATAAGGGTGTTGGAAGCAAATGATCCAACCAAAGTTTGAACATGAATTCACAACCCTACAACAATTATGTATAGGAAAATATTATTTAAGACGTGGAACTTTGAAACTTGAATATAGTCCAATCCTTTCAAGGTTTGTTGTTCAGATAATAATAGACCATAACAATTAGTACAAAACATCATATGAAATTCATCCTTATCTAAGTTCTGCATCATACACGATCCTTGCGCTTAGCTTGCCACATTAGCACTGTTGCCCGTGATAGGACTCGAGAAATTTGCACCGTTCGATTCTGTTGCAGCACACTCCGAATATTTCTTGCTAAGATTGTATGGGGCAGAGCTCATCACCCTATATGTATGTCCATAATTGTTCAGATAATAGAATTTGGATCTACATTTTCTTTGATTATGTTCTTTTTAGTCAAGATATCATAAAGGGACTTACCTCTCCTTGCGCTTTTCCAAAAACCGAGCTAACGAAGCCTTACGAGCCTGTGGAACAGCTGTAGAAGAAAACAGGAAACGAAATATCAGCTGCGACTCGAGACAGTTTCAACCTATTATACTATCAAGAACGTTTATGGCGAAATATGATCACGGCTGTAGGAGTATGGCATACCAGAGGGCATCATAGCAGTAGCAGTGACAGAGCCGATTGGATTGACTATTCTTAGAGGCTCTCCTTTGCTGATAGGAGTGGTGTGGACTCTATTGCTTTTAGCTCCTCTCAACTCATCGGTGCAGCTCGATCCGCTTGCAGACTGGGCGCCTGTGTGAGAAGAAACGGACAAGGGGCTAGAGAGAGCAGGACAAGGCAAGGTGGTTACGGGTTGGTTCGTTGGAGCAACGTCACTTGCTGCAGCCATTTTTGCACCCATTCCATGAGGTTGAGCTTTCGGATGTGCAATTTTGGAAATGGCAGCTCCAGCTCCAGCCAAGAACATTATAGCCTGAGCCTGGAAACGAGTACTATGTTACTTCAAAAGAGGCAAAATTATATGACTCTTTTCGAAACGGCCAGGGGTTAATAAATACCTTTTCGGGGGTAATGTCATCGTAGACGTTGACGGTACCGCCGTAAAAGATAGTCAATTGAGCTGGGGATCCACCAGTCGGTTTCATGCTACTCCTGAAACACAGGATAGTTCTACCTGTTAGCTCAATATAGTGAAGTAATGAAGTTGAAAAGTAAAAGTCTAAGAGTATTACCAGGGTTCAGTGATCCCGACAATGGAACCGAACGGCGGGAAAAGGGAATTTGGAGCACTCGAGACAGGGACTCCTCCAAGTGGTTGTTTGAGGATAGAACCAGCCATCTGACCAGGAAGAGCAAAAGGGTTCTTCAAGGATGGATTGCCTAAGGAAACTGATATACCTTGATTTGGAACTGAAAATAGTTTTGCTTCGTGAGGACGATAAGTCGAATACATATCAGGTTGCATAGGATAAGCTTCCAGGGAAAAATGAGGACCACCTTGCCTATCGTGATTGAACGTTTTCTAGATTGAACAAGTCGAACCGGAGAAAGCGATACAACCATATCAGGCCAAACAAAAGACAACCATATATTTAGTAAAGGCAAATACATCTGTTAATCCTCTTTAAACATAGTAATGAGATGTTTTCACACGCGATCTCGTCGTAATTGGGTTTCGAAAGCCTGGAGTCGAGAGATCTGCGTTAGTGTAGACTATCTTTGGGCTATACAAAGAAAATAAGTCATAGAAATTTAGTTCATGTAAACTATGTCTTTGGATTATGTAGTCCAACCAATATAGGATCGACTTCTTAACCTCGGCCTCAGATTAACACAAACCTAATCCATGAGTCAAATGCCTCCCGACCATTTTGAAATCTAACTATGGTTGGTTTCTATGCTGAACAATGTTTGAAATGATTTCCAACATCTATGTCTAACTCATATTAGGTATATATGCAAGATGAAAAAGTTCTAGTTTACAAGTTCATACATCAAAAACAACACTGAAGAACACATATGATACCTGTATTTCAGCTGCTCTTTGTTGATCCGAGGTAACCACGACCGGATCAGAAGCGAGCTTCGAAGTCTTGTCCCCTGCAGAAATCTTGGAAGGCATCAGATGAGGAAGGGCGGCGGGCTTGTTAGAGGACCATGGAACGCCAGAACTTTTAGTATACCCTAAAAGAACGCCGCCATGAAGATCAATGAACATACCAGACAGTAACACTAGATTATCTTGACTAAGAACTACACATGAAATTAGGGAATTTCAAAATTTCATAGCTCCAAAACAAGAACATATAGAAAATGCCCTAATTATATGGAGAACAACAGATTTTAAGCTGAAATCAAAGAGGATTTTGTTACCTAGCTAATCAATAACAAAGAGTAACCATTAATTTCAACTGGGAATTCTCTCTGAGTCCCAAAAAAGCAACTCCGACCAAGAACTTCAAGATTCAACCAGCAATAAACAGAGGATTCAAAAACAAAGAAACAAAACGGAATCGGAAGAAAATTTACCAGAATCTTGGACTCCATCGTTGTCGATTTCCTCTTTCACCATAGCCAATGGCTCCTTAGAGCTCAAACCCAAGAAATCCCTCTCCATTTCAGACAAAAAAAACCCGACAGCAACACAAAATTCAGACAAAAAAAACGACCACAGAAGACCAACTCGGAAACAAAGAGGGGCGGAAAAGAAAAAGGAAAGGAGAATTGAAGAGCAGCAAAATAAAGCAAAGAAGAGAGAAGAAAGGCGTAATTGGATATTGGCCTGTCGAAGGAATATAAGCATGTCTATGAATTAACCGGAAGAGTTTTACCGATAGATCCGGTGAGGTGACCGTCTTAGCCGGTAACTCACAACGTGCGAATTGTGAAGACCCTCCACGCATTACTTCGGCGGTGGTACCACTCTCATTTGCTGTCACTCTGTCATAGACTGCCACGTGGCTTTCCGCACGTGGTTCACTAATTGATTAATCCCGATGTTTTCGCCACCTAACGATTTATTCGCCTCAACTCGTCGATTTTTTCTTTTTTTTTCTTTTTTACTCAATGTGTGAATATTACTATTTATTTTACAATTTTAAAAAGAAAAACAAATGTTGACATGATATTACGTGCCTTCTTGTCTCCTTCCTTTTTTAAAAAAATAATTTTTGAAGTATGCCTATTTATATTATATTTTATTTATTTATTTATTTATTTTTATGATTTTCATGTGAATTTTATATTCGAAGTCTAACTAGAATTACGTTTGAGGTCTATTTTTTGTGGTTTCGTGGAACCTTCTTCAAATTTTTATCTATCGCTTAAGTTTTTATTTCAACTACTAATAAAATGAGTTTTCCCACATTATTTCAGATCATCTGACTACCATCTTAAAAACCACAAACCCTACTCTCGAAAGTAGGACTTACACGAAAACAAACAAACTCTTATATTTCTCCTTGCCTATTTGTCGTTACTAGCGATGATAACTGTGAGGAAGATCCAAGTGGTGACGTCGTTCAAAAATGGTTGTACTCCTGCTCATACTCAAGCCTATGACGTATGAAAGTAATGTTCGCCCAAGGATTTTATGTGCAATTGTACAGATCGTGTGTATGGAAATATTGTACATCAAATTTTTTTAGTGCGAAAATAAGTGGGGTCCATGACCAGTCAAGTTTTAGGTCCCACCAATCTGTCTGTGTTTGCATTATTCAAAATTGGTTGACTTTCGTGCACACAAATGAGTAGTTCCAAAAAGTTAAAGATCGTAGAGTAGAGGTACAATACCGGAACATAGATAGATTATAGCTACAAGGCCATATCACACAATTGATCTGCAATTTTTATGCACGTAGATAGGTGATTGCTACCATTCATAGAAAGTTCAACCTTTATCGGATTTCTAAATCTAAAACCCGACTTCTGGAAGAAAAAAATGTTAATCCTTTGCTACAATTCATAGAAAATTCGAGCCCAAAAAATATTCAAATCAATCCAAAGTCAAACGGAAAAAAATAATATAATTAATTCCTTTCGAGTATTGGTTAAATCAATATTTTGTTCCATATAAAAAAAGATTTAAGCATCAATCTGTTTTAATATTTTATTCTCCCTACAAAGAAAAGGAAGAAATATTTTTTATTATTTTATTTTGATTAATTAAAACAAAAAAGTCAAAGAATCAATCCTTAATTATAAAAATATTTGTTTTTATTTGTGTTCTAACGGCCATTAACAATTTTAATTATGAAAAAAAAAACAAAAAAATTATATATAAAAAAAATTAAATAAAATACTAAACAAAATTTAAAATTTAGGGATATATTAAACATAGAATTAAAAGTTTAAATTTTTTTTTAAGGTTAAAAGGTCTATTAAATATAAAATTAAAAATTTTAAGACATATTATTAGATATTTTTTTTTAAATTATTAATTTTTCAAATCAATTTATAAGAAAATTGATTATTAGACAATCGAATAAATGAGGTGCTTATGAATGAACCGAAATCACATTCAAATGAAAGCGACAGTGAGGATAGAATGACTAAGTGCATCACACCTCAAGAATCGTAGAGTAGAATAAATGCAAATGTTAATCGCTTGAGAATATTTGGCTACTATTTTCATTATGTATTATCGTCAGTCTTACGCTTCTACTATAGGGAGGGTTTAACTCTATTCTGACCAATGTCTCGCATCATTCGGTGACTAACTTTGATACCATTTATAACAGCTCAAGCTCACCGCTCGAGTCAAAGCAAACAATATATGCTAGCAGTAGGCTTAGTCTATTACAAATGGTATCAGAGATAGACATTGGACGGCGAGCCAACGAGGACACTGAACCCGAAAGGAGTGGATTGTGAGAGATCTCACCTTGGTTGAAGAGAGGAACGAAGCGTTATTTAGAACAGCGTGAAAACCTTAAGACTAACAACGATACGTAACGGGCCAAAACAGACAACATCTAGTAGTAATGAGCTTGGGCTGTTACATCTTCACTCACATGGTTCTTAAGAAGATTACCAAGAAATCACCCAATATAAAATGTTCATATACCTCTCTTTTGCTCGAACATCACGCATATTTATAAAGAGTACGAATAGATGTCATAAATAAGTAATTTATGACAATACTTTGAAGGCAACAATACTTTGAACATCCTTAAAAGAAACAAAATTGTGTTTAAAAACCAACCTTAAACATATCATTAACCTAATCGAAAACATAAAATAAATGTAATCATTTACTCAACTTTTAAATTTAATTATTAGTATATTTGATAAGGATAATGATGAGAAATTGATAATGGAGCATAATCGTTTATTTTGAAGCTTTACTATTACGGGGGTTGCCCTACTTTGAAACAAAGCATTTCTATTTTTGGCACAACAGCTCCCCTTTATATAATATGAAAACTTTATACTAAATTTTATGCTTCACTGTCACGCATATCTTAATTAATTAATTAATATATCATTAAATTATATAAGAAACGTACAAGCCATACAAACTTTTTATATTAATTTTCATATCTTACAACAAACTTTTTTTAAAAAAGAAAAAGTCAAAATTAAATGATGATGTTTAATTTCAAGAATAATATTTTAAGTGTACGAGTCTGTGTGTACGTAATTGAAAAAATAATTCATAGTCATATGTGCATGCAACATGTATGAAGTCCCGGGCATAATACTTTCATGCAATCATGTCTTAAATTCCGTAGTCATGCATTGCAATACATTTCTAAATCGATGTTTCGTAAATCTTGTATGTAGTCATACCATCATATCAATCATGCTCTTACATATCAAACCTAGGTTACTCATTTTTTACTATGCATTCGAGGTGGGAGGCTCAACCTTTTCTTTTGCAGTTATTTGTACGACGTTGGAAGATTCTATTGACATGACAAAGTTTAGAGCATGACTATGATGACTTTGCTTTGGGTTTCTCAAAATGCCTCGTACCAATGGAGATAGTATTTCTTAATTATAAACCCACGATCATTCCCTAAATTAGCCGATGTGGAGCTTTCATCATCCAACAAGTACTGTTATCATATTATTATGTGAAAACTATTAGGGGTCTCAAAATTTCTTCTAACAGCGAAAGCTCCACGTCGACTAATTTAGGGAATATGTGAACCTATCTCGATTGACAAGAGTTTGCATAGTATCTTAACAGTTGACAAACACAAGAATCGCTTCCAGATTATGAAAATTATTAGAGAGTGACTAAGTAATCTCTAGTCGTAAATTGTCGATTATTAAAAACAATTTTCTTCTCAAATAAATAATTTATTTGGTTGAATTTATTAAAACTTATATATAATCTAAAGTTCTAACTTCCTCATTTATGAGAAAAATTTATAATTTAATATGGGAAATATTTAAACTATATTTTAAATATAAAAATATTGTCTAGGAGTGGACAAAATTAATTATTTATTAATATCATAAATATAATGGGACTTCCAATTTAAAAAAAAAAAAAAAGAAATAAATAAATAAAGCTTTTAGAATGCACGATGCGACAGAACGCAGAAGAATCTTTTCAGTAATTTATTGGAAGAAGTGAAAGTATATTTATTTATGATTAAAAAACACGTGCAAATATAAAATTATAAAATAAAATAAATAAATAAATACGAATCGGTGTTTGGACTGTTCTCTGTATTCTGTGGGCAAATTTGTCGATTAAAACAATGATCTAGAAATCTCCTCAAATTTTTACAAAAATTAAATCACAATATTTTATTTATTTATATATATTTTTATTTCTTTATTTATTTATTTATTTTTTTTTCCTCTTTGGCTGAAGCACATTGGAGACAACGGGCAAATGGCAGAGTTGCAATAATGTAACTTACCCCACCCCCAAAATCTTTGTCGTTTTTATTATTTTTTATTTTTTATTTTTTACCTTTTATTTTCCGAATATTATATTTTAAAATTTTAAAATTTTCCAATTGTGTCCAGCAAATATTTAAAATTTTAAAATATTAAGAAACTTTTATTTATTAATTTATGGACACGTTTGACAATAATAATAATAATAATAATAATAATACTTTTTCTATTAATAAAATAGACATGTGTGTCAATGCATCTCAGGTGGCAAGTTATTATTTTGTCCATAACATTAGCCCCACTTTCGACCTACTACTTCGAGTTGATGTTTGAATTAGGGTGATATCAGGTGGCGCTTTGATAATTGTCTAGGAGCGTTTCAATAACTAACGTGTGAGCTCTAAGTCGTACGTAACCTTTGATTACTCTAACTTGGGTGGTTAGATTGTTGATTAAACCATCGACCATTAGGGCTAACATTAAATATGAGAGGAGGGTCAGTCCATCAACAGCCGTTTTCTAAGCTAGTGACGACATTGCACAAAAACGACACTAGCTTGTGGCATTTAACGTCGTATCAAATTATTCATTTTTAATAAATATCAATTTAGAAAGAAAAGAAAAGGTTTAGGCTTCAACTACAACATTTTTGAGTGAATTAAACTGAAGATCCGAACAAACTTGCTAAGCAATGGAGACTCCAAAGAATGATGATGATAGTTACAACTTACACGAGCTCACAAATAATCCTTTGATTTCCTTTTTTTTTTTTCCTCTCTACAAAATCCAAACGATGGCTCGTCGAACTCGATCGACGACTAATATAGCCACATTCACGATCCTATCCCCCACTCGTCCACCCTCGACCATACCAAAACTGGCTAAATAAGTTACAATAGCTTGGAACCAAACGGGACTAAGCTCGAAAATCCAAATCCGTCATGGAGATATACGAATACGAAACGAAAAATGTAGCAGCAGCAGCAGCATCATCATCACAAGAATGCCGAAGTCATTAATAAGACGCACAAGATCATTGACATGGTGTAAGAGTTGCTACCATAGAGAGACTTTGGACGGCACCCACCAGCTGAATCAGAAGAGTTTGAAGATGGAGCCAAAGATGTGCTATTAACTAAAGTACCATTATATCCATTACTGCAATACAAAAAGCAAAGTGAGTAGGACATATATACGCTTTTACGTATAGCGTTTAACTAAGACCAGACGTAATTTAGTAGAACTATTTAGGAGTCGTCGTCTCTTACCTTCCTGGGAAAATACACGTACCATGACCTGCAACAAGAAACGTCAAACCGAGTATTAGCAAATCATCGGAAAATATACACTATTTCTAAGAATTTCAAGATTTCATACTTGGGTTTGTGGTGGTGATGATAGCTACTCCTTTGAAATCACAGGTCCCTGGAGACTTAGCCATTTTCTGGTAATATGCATTGAAAGCATAGGTTGCATGAGCTATAACATTATCTGGTTGATAACATGGCTGCCCCTGCAATAACGAGGAGCAATCGACTTTTCCCGGTCCACAAGCCCAATCAAGGGCTGCCTGCAGCAGCTTACGATCGGCACCGTCTCTTGCAACACAGAACGTCTGGTTTGTGGTATCATTTGCCAAAACAGCACCAGCACCAGTTAAGTGTAAGATATAAACTGGCACTCCATTTGGATAGAAGAGACCCCAGTTTTTTTCTGAGACCAAACCAGGTCTTAAATCTTCATTGTAGAGCTCATATATGTAGGTACTAACAGGAACTCCGGGATGCTTCGGTGTTCCAGTGTTGTTAAGAACATGTCGAATTAAGTTGCTATTGTAAGTGTTAGCATTGTCTAATGTTGCATCTCGCTCCGATGCATCACCCTTAGATGGCCAGCCTGACTCCGTTACAACAACTCGAATGTTGGTGAAGTTTAAAGCCGACATTGCGAAATATGCAGCATCAACAACTGCATCAAAGACATTAGTATAGTGCAAGAGGGTATTGGCATCAACAGCTTCCTTGGTTGGAGGGAGGGGTCGAAAAAGAGCATAATCTAGAGGAATCACACCATTCGATTGCATGTAATCGTAATACGGATAGACATTAAGCATGAGATACGACCCGGTGGACTGCAAAAATTTAAGTAAAGGAACCATGACAGGGTCCCATGAACGGTTAAAGAAGGCCTGCGATGGTGGGAACGAATCGAGAATAATGGAAGAAGAATGCGGGGTAGAAACTTTGATTTGGCGATCTAGATTAGATGCGACGAGAGCAGATTGAATGAACTTTAGAGCTGAGACTAGGATTGGGGCAGCATTTGGAAGAGAGGTAAGAACTTCAGAGCCAACAGCTATTCCTGTGATGTTGGTGGCAGGAACATGGGCGATGATATTTCGAGCGACCCAGTTGGCTGCAGTCGCGTTGGACTGGCCAATTCCAAGGAGTTGGTCATTGGGTACAGAAACGGATACCTGGATGCCTGTGTTGGCAAGCGCAAGCAGCATGGCACGGTCGGCATCATATAGCCTGATATGTCTAATGTTTTGAGCCTTAAGAAGTGCAACTACCTGAGTGGGGCTGGGCATATCAGAAAGGTCTGTACCAAGGTTTACACCAATGAATGCATCTGCAATTATGTTCAAGAGTTTAGACAGTCTTTTTCAGCACGAACGCAATATTTTTCAGCTCGGTTCACGTAATCGTGATGATGAACATGAAAAAGAACATCAACATAATCACACAAAATCTTATAATCAACCCAAACAGAGGAAAGGAGGAAGAGATGAAGAGATGAAAGGAACATATAGAAGAAAACAGCATAATTATAGAAATTGTCGTTGTTTCCAAATGTAACAGCTCATTTTCATGAAAAAAGTATGTGGGTTTGGAAGATTCAAATGGTTTATTATTTGCTATGTAAGGCCCCAAAATCCACAACACACCACACGATAGAATTTGATCACGTACTATTCTTGTCCAAGCCCACAGCTAGCATATATTGTCCTCTTTATGCTTTCCTTTTCGGACTTGCCCTCAAGGTTTTTAAGATGTGTCTGCTAGGGAGAGGTTTCCACACCCTTATAAAGAATGTTTCGTTCTCCTCCTTGACCGACGTGAGATCCCACATTCCTCTTCCAAGATTCTCCACACCACAATAGACTAAGATGTTAAAAGACAGAAGGAAATTGATCTGGAACCAAACATGGTAGCTAACAAAAACTCCCCATCAAAAAAAGGTCAGATGGATTTCATTTTCACCAAAAGGAAATGTTTCATTATCAGTAACCTCAACTTCCAACCACAGAAACTAAAGTCCCCTTTCATAAGTTCTTGCCATATTTCAACATTCCTGCTAATAAATTCCAAGTTCAGATCCCATCAAAATGTTATGGACAAGCATTCCAAAAGATATCAAAAACCCATCAACACAATACCACATGCACACTTATTCCACTATGGCCAGTCAAATAAAAAGAACAAAAAAACAAAATTTCTAATGAAGAACAAACATTGAAGAACAGCTCAAGAACACTACACTGAAACTGATTCTAACAAATGGAAAAGAAACAAATAGAGAGAGATGCAATCTGACAAGAACGGCAACAACAAAGAAGAAGAGCTCACCTTGATCAGCAGAAACAACAGAAACGGCTAGAAGTAAAAAGAGCAGAATCAGAGCCATTGAAAGAAGAACTCACTTGAAACCCTCGAAAGAATGGGGTTCTCCACAGACCCAGTTCACAAAGCAAAAACCCCGGTGCCCCACAATTCAAAATCTAGGTCGGACCCCAAAAAGAAGAGAATCCCAAACAACAAAACCCAAAAAAAAGAGAGAAATTTGAAGAGAGAGAACCAAAAAGTGGACTAGTGGGAGCTAACTTTTACTGTCTGTATAGTGTGTGGATTGTGGACTGTGGAGAGTGTCGCAGGAACATGTCAGAGATCCAACGGTGGAGATTTGATGAGGTTGAGGGTTACCATACAGAATTTAATGAATGGGTGGATGAAAAATCATTAATTTACAACTTTAGTGTCTTAATGTTTTTTGTTCCCATTTATTCATCCCTAATCTTAGATTAAATGTGTAATTAATATCTTAATTTTATATTTTAAATTTTGTCCCATGAATTTTTAAATTTTATATTTTGTGTTGGATCTCCATTAACTCCCCATTTATGAATTTTCAATTTTATATTTCTTCAACATTTTTTAGAATTTATGAATTTATTTGATATAAAGTTTAAAATTTATTCCATTTTAAAATTTTTAAATGAATCAAAAGTTTATTATTTAAAAGTTTAAGAATTAAATTTATAATTTTATCGATTATTTTTAATATACCTCAAATTTGGACTCGAAATCCATCCCGACAAAAAAAAATTATTTTTTTATTGAGATCAAGAAAAAATGAATAAAAAAACAAGTTATATAAATAAAAAAGTATTTAAATCTTTTTTTTTTTTTTTTGATGTTGGGTGAGAGAGGGCATGAGTAAGCTTTAAAACTAAGTTGTAGACAAAAGTTGTAACACACGATGTGACCAGAGCAGCTGACGTGGACTGAAACTGCCAACTGGATCCAACGGTCGTGTTCTTCAATTTTCCTTTATTTTAGTTTGAAATACTTTTAATATATATTTAGAAATAGCTTTAAAACTTTTATATTTTGGTTAAAAAATTCATATTCTTCCCTAAAATGTAATATAAAATTGATATTTTTCTAAATAGGTAATGGTTGATTTCAAATTTTAGAACAAGGAAAATATAAATACTAAATTTAAATATTTAAAAGTAAAAAAAAATTGTAATAGGAATGAAGATTTAAAAATAAAAAAATAATAAAAGGGTAAAAAATAAGTGGTTTGGTTTTATTGGGCCGTTGTTGTCGGGAGCCGGCATGGGATACCCACTTTGACAGAGCGTCTGGTTTTCTTGGGCGTTGGGAATTTTGCATTGAACCGGGAAAAAGCCGTTTGTTTCTTAAGTGACGCGTGACTTTGCCCCCTCCTATTACACGAATTTTGTTTCAATTTCTATTATTTACATTAATAAATAAGTGCCTAAATTATTTATTAAAAAAAATATATACTATTTTAAAAATAACCTTCCACTTTTAATAACTTCAATAAAGTTTTTAAATTAAATTTTCTTATAGTACTTTATTTAAAAAATAAATTTTTAGTGTACATAAATACCGTTGAATTTTAAAAAGTTTAAGCGGTACTTTTCAACTTTTTTTTAAAAAAATAATAATAATTATTAAATTTTAAAGTTAACATTAACACTTTAACCTTTATAAAAAAAAAATTATCATCAATATATTATAAATTGTCTCTTTTTTTTTTTAATGTTAATTTCTAAAGTTTATTAGTATTTTTAAAATGTTGTATTGAGGTTAAAATTATTTTTGAAGTTTTGTAAAATTAAAGGTAGTTTTAAAAAGTTTTAAGGATATAATGAAACTTTTGTTAAATGTTTTTTTTTATAAACTTTTTTTTTTTTTAGTTTAAGAATATATTTTTTTAAACACAATATTCACGATTTTCATAAAAAAGAAAAGAAAAATTAAGGATAATGATATTTTCAATTTTTTTTAATATTTAAAGTTATTTTTTTAGATTATTATTGAAACTTAATGTATTAAATAGATCTCCAAAAGTTAGAAAGGCTGACATATCGAATATTTTTTGAAACCATAGTGGCACGATAAAATGAAGGCAGAAATTCGATTGGGCTTTCGTGCGTACTTATCATCCTACAAAAAATTAAAAAAAGGCACTTGACTCGAGAATAAAGCAAGAGATTGAGCAATGCGAAAGGCACGAGATAATACACCTGACTCTTTCATTTGAGTTTCCAAATCTAAAGTCGAGGCATTGACGCTTTAGAAAGATTGCAAGACGTTGAGGGTCGACTAAAAATCTTGAAAAAAACTTTTGAAGCTTACTTTGCTACAACGGACTATTGGGTTAGTAGAGTGCCCCGATTTGGTGAGCTTGAAGAACTTTTTGTTAACATTTTTTATTGGTGAAATTTCCTATTTACCCCGTGTCTAAAATAACACCAGACCCAAAAACGTTAGATTTCAAAATGTTATATTTTATGATTTCTCTATTTTCTCACTTTCGAACGTTTGAGCCCGTTGTTACCGCTTCAAACTTCAATATCCACCATTGCTCTTAATTGCTTTGTTTCTCCACCTTTAACTTAAGGCAGGTTCATATTATCAAGTCCATTTCTAAAATTTAGTGAGATGGTTAGAACTACTGTAAACCCTAAATTACGAACATCAACAATTGTGTCCTTTACCTAAGACGACTTAAACAACAACACTGATCTATAACCTTCTCGAAGAGAGCTAACAAGTTGAGCAAACAGTGAAAGACGATATGACTTCTCTTTTCACTAAAGACAAATACGATTCTACTTTTCTTTCCCGTCAAGATGTCTCTTGTTTTGTTGATCGAGTTGGCCATGATGGCTATAGATGAAGGATAGGAAGACGATAGTCGATACCTCATATTTAACATTATCTATTGGAAGGTCTTCACATACTATGACTGTTCATCTATTTATTATCTTACATTATTCATTAGAGGTCTTCGATTATTATTATTTTTAAATTTTTTTTTTAATAATCAAAGTGAATATAACTCAATAATAATTGATATATACGCTCTTTATTAGGGTCGGAGATTCAAATCTCCGTCCCAATTTTGTTATATTAATTTTTTTTTAATATTTCGAAATTAAAAAAAAAAACAGGAAATTTGTTATAAAAATAAGAACGAACCAAAGAAAAAAAAAGTTCGGAAATGAATAAAAAATTTAAGAAGAAGAAGAAATAATGATGATGACACGTATGATTTACCGACCCATGGGGCCATCCACGCCATCACCAACATAGGTCAGAAATTGGAATCTATTTTCTTCAAAATTGGAGAAATTAAAAAAAAAAAAAAAGAAGGGAAAAGTAAAAGCGTCCTCCATTCGATCTTCCTCTCCGCAGAAGAATTCATCTTGTTCTTCGTTGGATCACAGAGAGAGAAACAGGGAATTCAGGTCTGCGAAACACGTAACACTTCTAATTTTGAGAGAGAGAGACACGGACAGACGGAGATCTAGAGAGAGCATTATATGAATATGGCTACGCTTCAGACATGGAGGAAAGCTTATGGCGCTCTCAAGGATTCTACCAAAGTCGGCCTTGCCCATGTCAATAGCGATTATGCGGTATTCTTGGATTGTTTGTTTGTTTGTTTTTTTTTTTTTTTTTTTAAATTCTACTCTCGCTTTTTGTTCTTTTATTTATTCATTTTAATTCTTTTTCGATCGGCGTTTGATCCGATTTGTGAGTTTTGCTATTATCTTATTCTGTATTTAGGATTTGGATGTGGCAATAGTCAAAGCTACTAACCACGTCGAGTGCCCGCCGAAAGAGAGACACCTCAGGAGTGAGTGATTGCTGTTTGTCAGATCCATTTTGTTGCTGTGAATCAAAATCTACTTTTTGTGGGATTGATTTCCTGTTTTTGTTTCAGAAATTTTGGTTGCTACATCGGCAATCAGGCCCCGTGCTGATGTTGCTTATTGCATTCATGCCCTTGCCCGACGATTGTCCAAGACGCGTAATTGGACGGTACGAATTTAATTCATTATGTGTTGATTTCCTCTGTGATATTTGTTGTTGTTTTGTTCGCATTAGGCTCCTTTATCTGGATGATAACAATCGTCTAAGAAAATTGTGCGGTTCTTTTAGCTATCCCCTTCTTAAATTTGTTATGTTCCTATAGTATGTGGTTGTGGTTTTTCTTTAATGCTCATATTTATCTGCATTGGATTTTATTACTTTCGTTATGTGCATCCTATTTCAAATGTGATGGCACCCACAAGTGCAACGGCGACTGCAAATTTATTTTACTGATTCTTAATTTACCATTAGAAATGAAATGTGCATTTTTTTATTGTAAATTTGGCAATGTTTCTGGTAAATTTATTGTTCATCTGTTAGGGTAAAAATACAAAAGCTTTAGTTTCTATCCTATTATTAGTTGAGCCTTTTTCTTTGAAATTTTTGTTTAATATTTAAAGGATTTCATGTATTCAATGGTGATGAAGCATGTCCCATGTGGACTGAATATTGAGATGTTGTCTGGTCCTCAAAAAAAAAAAAAAAAAAAGGATGTCGGTGTCGCATGGTTATTTTGACAAATATGAAACAACTGATCCATGATTATAAGTGGAATGAATGTGAGAATACAATGATCAACAGCTATCTTATTGTCCTAAGATTTTATCCTGATTTATTTTAAAACTTACCCTTTATATCCTTCTTCTCATTGTCTATTTATTCTTTTAACTTGATTTCTTTTTGCATCAACCGTATAAGTTTCTTCATGTTTGACAGGTAGCTTTGAAAGCGTTAATAGTCATACATAGGACCTTGAGGGAGGGCGACCCAACATTCAGGGAAGAACTTTTGAATTTTACACAAAGAGCTAAAATCCTTCAATTATCGAATTTTAAGGATGATTCAAGTCCTATTGGTAAAATTACTGGCATCCTCTTCTCTTCTTTTTCAGTGATTCATATAAATGATACTCTAATAGCGTAGTCAATAATAATAGATAAATGACTGATACATATATCTTTTAATAGCTTGGGATTGCTCTGCATGGGTACGTACATATGCATTGTTTTTAGAGGAGCGACTCGAATGTTTCAGGATACTGAAGTATGACATTGAATCTGAACGCCTGCCAAGACCTGCCCAAGGTCAGGATAAGGTATTGTATTGAAAACTTTAGTTAATTCACCTAGCCTCCTTGCATGGTACATGTTTGAGTGAGTTATAACTTCTGTTATATACTCTGAAAGATGCATATCATTTTTGCCTATCGGTAAAAATAATGTGATTATAAATTTCTAATTATAAGCATCATAATGTAACCATAGAGTTCTCCTCCAGTATGAATGTGATTTAGTTTACTGGAAGTGAAGTTTGGCCCATTGACGGTTTACCATGGACTCTAGATAGTCGAGGGGAATCCTTTTCCGTTTTTGTTTTGGGTTAGGTTGTATTTTGTCTCCACTTGTTGAGCTGTCCTTATGCATTCTTTCACTTCCCAACTTTGCAATTAAAAAAATAGGTTTGTGTATCATGTCCAAAGCCGTCTGATCTTTATGGAGGGAAATCATCCTTGGTCATGTGCGTCAGTATGGCCTAAATTGGATGGTTTTGAATGCTAAGTAAATGCTTGTCCTTCGTCGTCAAGATTTATGATGTAAGAAGCATGAATGGACATAGATATGAAATGACAAGGCATGGTGTGCTCATGACATCATGTCACTATTAAAAAATCTTGACACCAATATAGTAATATGTACATATTTATTACAGTATATTTATGCTCATATGTTATATATTCGTACATATATCAATGTTTCAAATACTAAAAAGAAAACCTTTTCAAATATTATGGATTATATGATGTCAACCTTGGAACATAAATTTTTGTTTTTTCATTTCAATTCACTTTGATATAAAATTTAATGTCGGAAGCTTAACTACATGTTCTGTTGGATCACTTGAGGGACAAAATCCAGTAATTTTCTTTTTCACAAAATACATTAGAGGTTGCAACCAGAACTTTCATCTCAATCAATGTTCTGAGTGTCTTCTTCGTATATTACTTAGTAATGTTGTTTAGACTTTAGTTGATTTATCTTATTATTTTTTTTTCTTTTTTTAGTTTCTACAGGTCCATAATTTTTGCTTTTTTCTGAATTCATTGTGTAAGGAATTTGGTTTCTAATGGAAGAGAATATATGTTCTTATTTTCTATTTTCTTCATCTTTTCAACTAAACATGTCCACTGCATGGCCTAATCTATCTGAGGTTGATATATATATATATATATACACACAAAAGTACAAACTAAACTATGTGTTGGAGTGTCTAATGAGTGTCCCCGGTTCATGGATTATTGAAATTCATCAATCATGGTTTTTTTCGTTGCCAGGGCTACAGCAGAACCAGGGAACTGGACAGTGAAGAACTGTTGGAACATTTGCCTGCTTTGCAACAGCTGTTGTATCGTCTTATTGGCTGCAAGGTATCTTTTCGACATCTGTGAACCTTCCTTTTCACTTGGTACTTAAATCAACTTTATTTTTTAAAATTTTTACTGTGACCTTTGAGCATGAAAATTACTTGATGTTAAAATTACAGCCGGAAGGAGCAGCTATTGGGAATTATGTTATACAGTATGCCTTGGCACTGGTAAGCTGACTTTTTTCTATTTATATTTTCAGTTCCTGGATCTTATAGCAGAGAATGTGATTAATGTTAATATCGTCATTATTATTATTATAGTTGCTGTTAATTATTATTTTTCATCTTTTATGGACAATATTCTCTGCTATAATTTTTTTTTTTTTTTTT
>NW_019268525.1:5510272-5523115 GCF_002738365.1 Cucurbita moschata | reverse complement strand
GGGGGGGGGGGGGGGGGGGCGAAAATGGTTTACCCCATGCTAAACTAAGGGTTCTTCCCTTTACCAGTCCACTTTATGTTAAGAAGTAATGCAAGACCGTAATGTATGGAAATTCAAAGGCTATAAGAAAGAGACATGCCTCCTGGATGTCTCACTATTTACTTGAGGGCCCTTCATGTGGTAACATCCAGAAAAAGATTAAATTTATATTAGGTGCTCTTTGTTGAAGTTGTAGTGTTTAACATGATTATGTGCTAAATTCTCAGATCAAAATGTGAATATGGATCAAAATTTAGACTCATGAATTTATGAAGTTTTGTTATTATTGAATAATCTGGGCAAGCAGTTGGAGTTTTGGCTTTTGATGACGGAGGCAGTTTTGAGAAGATAGAGCCCCACTGAGACCTTGATTTAGTAAAAAGTTCTAAAATTTAATATTCGGAAAAGGATGGCCACCCTTTTCTCTGAAAGGAGGTCACTGGTGGCCCAGGTCAAAAGATTTGAAGTAGACTAGGAAGGTTGTTTGAGGAAGATGTGTTAAGGGCATAGGTAACATGAGGCTCCAGATCAGGCAAGTTATGAGGGGATTGTCTTGAACCATAATTAGTGGAAATGTTCCCAGATTGGAGGGACACGTTAATTACTGAATAAAGTTGTAGTTTATTTGATTAATTCATAAGAAAATGCCACGAGAAAGAGATCATTGGTCAATTAATCTTTTTACTAGTGTTTAGGTGTGGTATTCATAGTGTCGGTAAAAAGGTTGAAACATGTGTTCTGGTCTATAATATCTTGTAACCTAATAACTTTTTTCAAAGGAAGATAGTTAGTAGGTTCAATCCTGATCGGAAATGAGGCTGAGGAGGTTGATTGACCCCAAGTCAGTTTTATACATGTAGGTAAGGGTGGAAGAGAGAGAATTGTTATAAGGGTCGGGGGATGGGGGACTGGTGTGTGATGCTGTGTTGGTTTGGGAGTGTGTTGTGATTTTTTTTTTTGTTTAATTTACATGGTTAACTCATCTTATAAGCCAGTTGAAAAAGTTTTTTTTTTTTTTTTTGGATTGGTCTCCCCTTTGTAATTTCATTTTATCAAGGAAATTGTTTTGTTTCCAATTGAAAAAAAGGTTTTATCTTTTCAAAGTATTAAATTTGTTAGTGTACACGTATTTTTTGAAAGGAGAGGAAATGTATGTCCATGTTTAAAAAAAAAAAAAATTACGAGCTTCTCGTTGAAAACAATTATTTTCATTTTCATTTTTATTTAGAAGACGAGAGCAAAAGGTTATGGAAGCTACTCCTAAGGCCATGATGGTTTTAATAAGAAGAGAGGAAAAACTCCGGCACCGTAAAAGCAATGGCTTAGGATTTATGGCTAGAAAGGAACAATTGTCTTCAAAAGCAAAGGAAGGAGCTCGTGGGAGTCCTTAGCTAAATTTCTTTGTTCATATTATAACTTCTCTTCCTGTGTAAATAGATCTAATTGGGGTGCCTTTTTACAAGTAACTTCCTAGCAGAAGTCTACTAGCACTTCTTATCTTTTCACTAAATTAATGAAAAGAGGCTCTTGTTTTAAAAAGGAAATATATTCTCGAGTGCTGTCACTTTCTAAGGAAACTTAAATAAAATAGAAGGTACCCACTGCTCATTAAGCAGGATGCTGCTAGGTATCATTTTTTCAATTCTTTCAAACTCATGAATATGATTCGTTGATGTGAGGTGAAATATTTGTTGACTAAAAGGTAACCAGCACCATCACAACTCTCGGTCATGTCTTTGTTGACAGAAACATTTTTTCCATTGAATAAATAAAAGAGTACAAGCCTATTTGAGGCTTGGATTAGCAACACGTGCAGTTTGCTGTTGAACACATTCATTACTTCGTTGGAGGAGGGGGTATATTCGCATGGTGAAATTAAAAAGAAATTGATGTCTTTGCTTTTGTTATTTCACTGATTAGCCCTTTCTCTGTGTTTTCATATGTATGGGCCAGGATAATGCACTATGATGGGCAAAGGCCATTTTTTTGTTCTTCTATCTATGTTTCCTGCGTTATGTGGGAAAGAGTTCTAAAGTTTTCTTTGTTCTGTTCTCTCGGTCCTTTGGCTTAGATCAAGTGTAGTTTCTGTTCTTATCTTTTTTATGTTCTCAAAGGCTACTTTTCATTTATAAAGTCTTATGCCCATTTTTTTACGAATGCCGTGACATGTTATTTTCAGGTATTGAAAGAGAGCTTTAAAATCTATTGTGCTATTAATGATGGAATTATAAATCTTGTTGACAAGGTAAGTATCTTACTTAAGCAAGACTTTTAGAGACATACATACAGTGCTTTGGTGACAATAAATTTATTTAACTCCCTGCAGTTTTTTGAGATGCCAAGGCACGAGGCTATCAAAGCCCTTGATATCTATAAAAGAGCTGGCCAACAGGTACGTTTGAGCTCATTTTTGTTTCTAACAGTGATAGTTATCTCTTATAATGATTACTGGTTGTCTATCAACTTTTTTGGTTGTGTCCCCCGTCAACCGTTTTTATATTATCTGAGGTACACTATTAGACAGTTCAGGCTTATTCTTGCCCTTTCCTCGTGCAGGCAGGAAGCCTATCAGATTTCTATGATATTTGCAAAGGGTTAGAACTTGCTCGGAATTTCCAGTTTCCTGTTTTAAGAGAGGTAATAATGGTATTATAGTGACTTATGTTTCTTATCGACCTAAAGCTACAGTATAAACTTATACTTTCATACTTCATGCCTTGTTATCCACTTCCAGCCCCCACAGTCATTTCTTAATACGATGGAAGAGTATATTAGGGAGGCACCACGAGTTGTTACAGTACCAAATGAACCACTGGTTAGTATATTCTTGATAACTTTTCATACCAAAAATTTGGTTGTACTTCAGGCATTTGAAAGAGTTGCTATTTGGATTTATTCTCATGTTTGGAATCTACTTATGAAGGCAACGTGGCTTTCTTTGCTTTTTTTCTTGCATGTTTGTGCCCTGGAGCTTATATGTGTGTATCTAATTTATCTGTTTGACAATGTTTAAATTTTTATTTTCTAATCCTGGACAGCTGCAACTTACTTACAAGCCGGAAGACTCTCCTTCAGAAGATCCGAACTTACCAACAGATGAACCAGAGGCTTCTCCTTCAGATGATCTCTCTATTACTCCTGTTGAGACGGTTCCAGCACCACCTCCAGCACCAGCTCCTGCTCCAACCCATTCAGAGACTGGAGATTTATTGGTATATATCTATACCTTTTTTTCTTCTGTAATAAATGATGATGCCTCTCATCACCATCCTTTCCACTTTGCTTGGTCAACTTTTCAGGGATTGAGTCTTGCTACCACAGAAGTATCCGCCATTGAGGAGAGAAATGCTTTGGCTTTAGCTATAGTTCCTTCTGGTGGTAAATTCCAAGTCTTTCTTTCTAATTGGGTTGCTTGAGAAATTTTCCTAACTAGTGTCAATGATATCAAACCTTATATCAGATGCAGCAGCGTCCACTTTTCATTCCAATGGTGTGCAGGCAAAGGATTTCGATCCTACTGGTTGGGAGCTAGCCTTGGTCACCACTCCAAGTGGTAACCTTTCATCAGCTAATGAGAGACAACTGGTATGCTTTAATGTGATTGTGAATTTTGAACCATATCGTTTCCCAGTTTTGCAGTTAGCTGGTGGAACATTTATGAATTAGATTCTTTGAAGCTTAAGGGGAATATTAGGGAATGGAAATCCAAGTATTTTATCCCTCTTTTCTGCCCATGTCCACTAGAATCTCTGAGAACAAGTTTTTTTGTTTATTATTATTTTTTCTTTTTAGTATAAAGCAAGCATTAGGACTGTAATTATTGTGTAGATACACGGTGGTGACCTATTCTTCAATAAATTGATAATTTTGTTCTCATTCTATGACGAACCAGGCTGGTGGGTTGGACACGCTCACTCTCGATAGTTTATATGATGAAGGTGCATATAGAGCTTCTCTACAGCCAGTGTACGGTAAGCCTGCACCAAACCCATTTGAAGTGCAAGATCCGTTTGCATATTCAAATGCCGTCGCTCCACCTCCATCGGTTCAAATGGCGCCACTAGCTCAGCAGCAGGCGGCGAATCCTTTTGGTCCTTACCAGCCCACCTTCCCACAGCAGCAACAACAACCATTTACAATGGACCCAACAAATCCTTTTGGTGATGCAGGTTTCAGTGCATTCCCTGCTCCTAACCACCATACCGTACCTCCACCCACAAGCAATCCATTCGGAAGCACAGGCCTGCTGTAGAGAGCGCTCGCAGTGCTATCTCCAACATGTAATTTAGTCAACAGATTTGGTTTCATCATATTCGGCGGGATGTAAAGGGTCGGTTTTTCTTGAACGAGCTGCAAAGAATGGTTGGTTTGGGGCGTGCGACATTCATTTGTTTGGTTGAAACTTCCAGCGAGAGAATGAATAGTGAAAGGTGTAATAATTAGTGAATGAAATTAATGACCATTTGAAGTTAGTTTCGGAATACTTGGAACTATCCTGTCCTATTCAGCTGATTGCGAGTGCATTTCTCATAGAATTTGGCTATAATTTTTATGCATACGTATGTCATTCATCAATTCATCACATTTCTGATCCTTCCATTCTGCATTTGCCTCTGTATATTTCACTGATATTTCATGCCTCAACATGCTATGCACGCAAGGTCCAAAGCAAGAAGTCCACGATTTTTATGGGCACTTGAGTTCTCTGATGAACATTTTGTCTTATCATGTGTGAACTATTCCAAATTTAGAATTTAGATGTACTTTTTGTTTGAATTGATAACTGTGAATTTTAGGAAAGTTCGTTTACCATGGAACACTTGGTCAAAGATGGATCTTTTTTGCTTAGTGTGAATGAATGTGAATACGACACGACAATAAGTTATTGTCATGTTTTTTTTTTCTATAATCTATTTACTGGGAATTGGAATGCTCTTGAACTAAATGAGAATAAATTGTTCTTTTATTCATTTGAAATTTATTGATGTTGTTTGCTAGAGTTCGTCAAGAATTGAAATATGAATTCCGTGTCTATTTTTAACTAATTTAAAATCAACTAGACCATCGATACTAGGTATATTAAGGTATACTAGGGTTCAGGTAATCTAGTTATGTCTTTTATTATTTTCCTATTAATGATCCACATCATAACTCTATGTCCTATTGGCTCATGTTCTCTAAACAACTTACTATTAGAGATCGGTTGGCTACTCTCTAGTAGTTCCCATACAATTACTATAAAGTAGAGATCGACCTCGTGTCCAATAACTATCTCGATATCATGCTGATCCATGTCACTCTAAACAAATTCACAGTTAGAGAATTATAGGAGATTCTCTAAAAATCACATAATAACTTGATAATGTGCATATTATGTACATAAGGAATTCATCCTAACAAATGTTATATGCCTTAATAGCAAAGCTCACAAATTTGAATGATAGACATGATAATATCACCATACTCGAGCATCTTCACACTTTCAATCAACAACATGCTTTTACCGTAACAAGTCGTATTTAAGCTTGTTTCATAAACTTGGTCAAAAGTAGGAATTATATTGTCTTTTTTCTTCTTTAATCTTAATTAATTAATATAGAATTGTTTTGAATTCTTGAAAACTCATTCAAAATTATTTTTAAACTTGAAAAGCAAAGTATTAAACTTTGATTTTGTTGTAGAAACTAAATAAAAATAATAATTTCCTAAAAAAAAAAAAAAAAAGTCAATTCTTATTTTCTAAGGATGGGCCCCAAAAATTAAAGAATCTTACCTCCAGTTATGAATAGAATATAAATGACTTTTCTAATTGACCAAATTTCAAATGATTTTAATTTTATATTTCATTAGAGGATAAACTTTTTATTATTAATATTATTAATATTATACATTTTAATAGTATTTTTAAAGATTTGGTCTTATTTTGGTGTATTTTTCTTCATTACAAAATAAGATATTTAAATATTTCTAACTTAAACTAAGATTAAGTAATGATGAAGATATTTTGAAAAAAAATTATAAATCTTTTTTTAATGACATTGGTCAAATGGAAATTTTGACTAATTGGTCGAGAAATCACACGATATTTTTATTTTAATTAAATTGTATCTAGGATTGTAAAGGTCATTTCTACCCTCCTTCCCAATATTGATTGAGACAAATAATTTCCGATTTATAATTAAAAATTATCATAATTTCCATATTAATTACATTTAAAAAAATTATTTTTGAAGGGTAGTAATATTTCTTAAATAAATGTTTTTTTTTTAATTTACAAGTTTTCAAACTACTTTATTTCCATTGAAAAAAAAAACACACATTTTCAGACATTAATTACTTCGCGCGTAGCTTCATCTCGTCAAGATCCAAAAGTCAACATTTTAAAAAAATGTACGGAACTGGGCGCTGACTTTAATTAGATAAGTCTTTTTTTTTTCCTCTCAGAAAAAGGAAAAAAGTTAAAATAAATGAATTTAATTTTGACGGCGCAAACAGAAATTTCCAGGAATTTTCAATTATCCAGCTTATTATTCAATATTTAACAATTAATTTTATTAAATTAATTTTCAGAGAATATAATCACCAGGAAAGTGCCTAATAAAATAATCTCAGCCACAAAAATTATAAAAAATAAAAGTTTATTATTATTATTTATATTATTTATAAATGTATTTCATAAATTCTGCTTCTACAATGTTGTTTGATCATTCTTTTGTTCTGTAAAATTATAAAATTTTAATATATCCATAAACTTTTTTAAAAAATTATAATATAAAAGCATTTATTTTTTCATTAATTTTTACCACTTGAATTCAAAAGGAAAATTAAAAAAGTATTAAAAATTTGCCCTTAACACACGGCGTTTGATTTATTCCATTTATGCCCCTGGTTTTACCCGGTCAAGTGACCCATTTTTCCCTTTAATATTGTCTAAATCAGTCCTTTCATTTTCATATGAACAAGTTGCTAATGTTCACATTTTAATTCATATTTAGAGTTCTAATTAAATGCTTAATCGATCAAGTTTTGTGTGTTTTTTTTTTTTTTAATCTAACCAACAAAATATAAAGAAATAAATAAATAAAAAAACAGGGGAAGAAGGAGACAAAAAGTAACAAAATTTTTGTCGTGTTTTGATGACGTGTACTCATTTTTCTTCTGAATATTAATTTTCTTTGTTCACACAGTTTTTATTTTTGTTAGAGCTCTCACTTCATATTAATAGTCTTCCTATATTACGTATCTCACTACCTCACTAAATTCCCTTAATTTTATGTTTATGAGAATATCTAAAATACAATTTTTAATTTTTAATTTTATTATTATCCATCGCTCGCTATTTTATTAAATTCAAAAGGGTCGTCTATGAAAGCGTTCATCTATAACATGTGAGATCGTACGTTAGTTGGAGATGGTAACAAATCATTCATTATAAAGATGTGAAAATCTCTCCCTAACATACGTGCTTTAAAATCATGAGACTGACAACAATACATTACGAACCAAAATGAACAATATCCACTAGCAGTGAGCTTTGACTATTACGTAACCAAAGTATCACTAACCCTAAATTAACTATTTCTCGAAAGATCCTTCTAGTTTATATTGCACTTGGTAGATTCGACACATAAAAGATCTTCTTTCGAGTTTTGGACGAAATTTTGGATCCTAAAATTTTGAGTTTAATTTATTAATTTTTTAGATGATAATTGATGTCTTATCTATTGAACTATGATAAATTTGTTGATAAATTTGTTGAGAATATAGGAGAGAAAGAAGGAACGTGTTTGTTTTTGCAAGGTGGCAGTGGGTTTGAGTTTTCTAAGGTCGTCGATTGGGTCAATTCGTGTACGTGTTTTTGCCTTCGATCTTTGTTTTATATTTCTCAAATCAAAGATCAAATAGCGATTCCCCATTTCTCTGTCTCAATTCCCCAATCCCATCCGCACCAACATCAGCAGCAGCAGCAGCAGCCATTTTTTGATCCTCTATTCGCTTTTCTTCTTCCCAACTTCGCTTGATTTTCGCTGTTTCCAACTTCATGGACTAGACGAGCATGACGAAGTCCAAGAGTATGTTACACAACCTCATGAGACCATTCAGATTCGGTTCATCAAGAGGTATCTGTCAAAAATCCACTTGGTTTCTTCTTCTGGTCCCTTTTTAATTAGGGCAAATCATTTTCTGTATCTTATGATCTTGATTTTTATTAGCGATTGATGGTTTGGGTTGATTAGATAACCAGGGCGAGGACGATTTGGAGCAGATTGCAGCTAATGAACAGAAGTTTTTTCGGTTCGAAACCTTAGTTGAAGCTACCAACAATTTTCACCCCACGAACAAGCTTGGCCAAGGCGGATTTGGTCCAGTTTTCAAGGTTAGATCCAAACCTTACTCCATTGACTCTTCCTTTTTGCTCTTATTTTATTTCATCGAATTTTTCGTAGTTAACAAGGATTTGGACTCCATGGAAGTTTGTAATAAATCTTGTTGCCCTTTCTGCCATTTTGTTTTCTAATCATATCTGTTTTAGCAGCATTTTTCTTCGTTGTTTTGTGCTGAACTTTTGACCTCAATTTGCGGTCAATTAGAAATACGGCGACTATACTTTCCTTGGGTTTCTCCCTATTTGCCTCCTCACTTGCAATGAATCCTGGAATTCGGGAGAACATGTTTACTATCAAGAATCAAGCTAAATACATGTTTTTGGTGTTTTCTTCTTCAATTTAGTTCTTATTTTTCAAAAAATTTATGCAATCTTGCCTCTCATATTTCTACATTTTTCAATCATACCCTTTATTGGTCAATATTGAATTACTTGAAGACGAAGTTGAAATGATATTTAGTGAGTTATAGTTCTGTTAAATTATTTTCCACAGCTATGTACAAAAATGAATTATGCCCTGTTTGATCATTTGGTTCTGTTTTTTAAATTTATGCTTATTATTATTATTATTATTTTTTATATAAATTTCATACTATGGTTTCTACATTTCTTGAAGGAACTCTTGAATTCTTGAACTCCTGAATCTTTTAAGTATGTCTAGAATTTATTTTCGAGGTAAGTTCTGTTCTAAGGATAATTTAATTGATAACATCTTTAAAGATTCACCGTCCAAGCTTGTTCTTGTTTAAAAAAATGGAGAGCAGATTCAACATCCTTTTCAAGTATCATCTAAGTTTCTTTTACTTTTCTTTTTTTTTGTAGGGGAAGTTAAAGGATGGAAGAGTGATTGCAGTTAAGAAGTTGTCACAATATTCAAAACAAGGAAAAAAAGAGTTTATGACTGAGGCCAAATTGTTGGCTCGTGTGCAGCACAGAAATGTTGTCAATTTGTTGGGTTACTGTGTGCATGGTTCAGAAAAATTACTGGTTTACGAATACGTCACGAATGAGAGCCTCGACAAGCTTCTCTTTAGTAAGTAATGCTGGGAAATTTAGTTCTTCTACCTGTTCTTTCAATCTATATTATTATTTTTGTTGTTGATATGATGCCTGATCTTCGAAGAACTGTCGGTGATAATAATTGTTGTTTGTTGTGGTTGTTGTTATAGCAGAAGCCAACAGACGAGGAGAACTTGATTGGAAGATGAGGTATGGCATAATCTTTGGCGTAGCACGAGGGTTGCAATATCTTCATGTAGACTCACATAATGTCATTATCCATCGTGACATTAAGGCCGGTAACGTTTTGTTGGATGATAAATGGGTCCCTAAGATTGCGGATTTCGGTATGGCTCGTCTCTTCCCGGAAGATCAAACTCATGTCAATACTCGTGTTTCTGGTACAAAGTAAGTTTCTTTGCTTTGCTGCAACACCCCATCAAATTTCTGAATCCTATATGGAGCGCTTCACTAATTTTCTTTTTTCATATATGAATAGCGGGTATATGGCTCCCGAATATGTAATGCACGGGCATCTATCTGCGAAGGCAGATGTATTTAGCTTTGGTGTTTTAGTGTTGGAGCTTATCAGTGGCCAGCGAAACTCGTTATCATCTGGTTTATTTATGGACGCCGAAAATTTACTAGAGTGGGTAAGGTTTTAATTGTGTATGCTATGTAGGCTGATCATATTAAAAGATCATCACTGTAGTTGTTAGTCATTTAGAAATTTCTGATCTGTATTCTATAAGGTCTTGCTGAGATATGAATTTTGCTGCAGGCTTACAAGCTTTACAAGAAAGGCAGGAGCTTGGAGATCATGGACCCAACTTTAGCATCATCAGCTGATCCTGACCAAGTTACAATGTGCACTCAGATAGGATTGCTTTGCACACAAGGCGATCCGCACCTACGGCCGACCATGCCACATGTAGTTTTGACCCTGTCGAGGAGACCTGGTACTTTGGAGGAACCAACAAGACCGGGAATGCCTGGTTCTCGATATAGAAGAACACGTAGGACAAGCGTATCGTCCTCCAATGCTGGAACTTCTGGTGCATCAGATTCCTATGCTTCGACGACCAATACTACTGGAACTATTACTGCAACGGCAACTGCAACTGCAAATGAGATTGCTTCTGGTTCTTCTTCAGTTAGTCAAGGATACGTTACTCGTGGGAAAACTATTACCGCAACCGAAAACGAAATTGCTTCTGGTTCTTCTTCAGTTAGTCAAGGATACGATACTCGTGGGAAACGTCCCATGGAAGGTTAGGGTCTTTTCTAATAGGTTCATTCTTTTTGTTCACAAGTTTTGTACCCTTGGTTTATTAGAATGTAAATGTGGCTGTGGAAAGTTTTTGCTTGGATCGCCATTCCTTCCCCATTCCCCCTTTCTCATCACATTTTTTGTGTACAGTAAAAGTTTGCAGTTGTAGGCCCAATCCCCAATGTACAAAGATCTGCACTCTGTATTTTCAACAAACTTTGACCATTCTTCTTCATGAGGTGTAATAAAAAAGATTTATCGCTTATTTTTTAATTGTTTAGGTATAAAATATGGTAGCAAAGATTTGAGATCCCATATCGGTTAAAGAAGGAAACGAAACATGGGTGTAGAAACTTCTTCCTAGTAAACGTGTTTTAAAACTTTAGGGAAAGCCAAGGAAAAACTCAACATTATCTATTAGCAGTGGGCTGGCTAGGGCTAGGGCTGTTACAAATGGTATGCAAGCACGTTGCCCCTAATGGGGTAGATTGTAAGATCCCACGTTACGTTTGGAGAAGTGAATGAAGTATTTTTTCTATGGGTGTGGTAGAGAGGGGAACGAACGAATCATTTGTTATATGGGTGTGAAAGAGAGGGAATGAAGTATTCCTTGTATGGGTGTAGAATTTTCCTTCGGTTAGAAGCTCGCACAAGTGGCTTGTAATAAAAATAATAATAACATTTTAATAATAATTTAGTCCTTACTTCAAAATTTCTTACAATTTCGTCCCCCAATTTAATAAAAATTTCAATTATATTAATGGAAGTATGGTTTGTTATGTTTTGAATGGATAAGAAGGGGTTGAAGTGTTTGTAAAACGAGTGAAACAGGAATGGCTTGCTTCTCCTGCATTTCTGTGACAAAAAATGTGGCTATCGCTTCACTCAATCCCAGCGACGACTCTCACTCCCCTCCTCCCAAAACCAATGGCGCCGCCAAAACTATTCCGATCACCAATCCACGGTTACGCCGGCGGCTTCCAAAACCTCGTCGGCCCTCCGTTATTGAAATCGAACGTGCTATCGGTGCCGGAAGGTTCAGAGACGCGGATCCCAGGCAAGTCCGAGAGTTCTGTTTCGGTGTTCTGAACTTTATTGTAGTGAAATATGAGATGTAATCTGAAGTTCTGATGCTCAGGGATTTGGAAGAAGATAGGAAGGCTGCATTTGACATGTTTTTGATGAGTTTTACGGGGAAATATGAAGGGGCACTCATGAAGAAGCTTCGCGAGACAGGGGAATGGGTAACTGATCAGACTGAAACCAAATTTCAAGCTTCAGGTAACCAATTCTCTCGAAACTTGATTGTATTTTTGAGTAATGAACACTCCACTCCCTCTAGAATCTAGAGAATAAAGGAGTTCATTAATGTTGTTGCTGAGTTACCCCATCAAACAAGACATTGATTTGATTTTAATTTGCAGGAAAATCGTTTCTGCTGTTTACGTTTCAATGGGTTCTTCCAATTTGGGCATTCTCACTCCTTGTGGCTTCTGGGGTCATTAAGTTACCATTCAACACTCCATTTCTTGATCAACTTCTTACGTAACAAGCTTTCTTAAGTTTCTAATAAGTCCATTAATATTCAATTGCGTGTAATAGGATTTGTGAGTCTACGAAAGTTTAATGTTACATGAACTTTGTAAACACAGCTCAATTGATGACAGCCTTACTTACTAATTGAGTTTCCATATGGGTTTTGGTACGCAGCTTTGAGTTGAGTTTGTCTATATGAAAGATGAAAGCTTGCAAAATTTAGACGCTTTGCGGTGCCGTATGATTATTCGCCAAAAATTACATCTACTTTAGCCAGATCAAATATGCCTCAAAATGTATTATAATTGGGACATGATGTTAAACTTCCACCACCCCTACGTCCTATAGACTAATGAGCTAACCCATGACACGTGTCATGGTGTGGCGAGCATTGCGAGATGAGTGTCCTGGACGTCTTCCTTAGAAAATAAATTTTTTACCGATATTATGTCCTAGCCCATGAGTCAAAGGTTGGTATATGGGGCGACTCACTTCTACGGTATTTATAAATTTTTCATGAGCATATCTAAATCATGATACTACACGGTGCGAAAAAAAAAAAAAAAAAAAAGTCATTCTTATTCTTCTTTTTTGTTTTTTGTTTTTTGGTTTT
>NW_019268525.1:5509603-5509854 GCF_002738365.1 Cucurbita moschata | reverse complement strand
GAAAAAAAAAAAAAAAAAAAGACTCATTCTAAATCCTGCTCTTTAGGCTTCAACTGAAAACCACACATTTATTTTATTATTTAATCCATATTTAAAACACTCCCTTTCCCTCTGGTGGCTCCACCCAAGCTTTTCGTGTGTTTTTGGTCTTCTTGTCTAGTAGAGCCTAGCAGCAGCCTAACAGTGGTGGCTGGGGAGGCGGTTTCCACCGCCCATTCCCTAGAAAAGAGCTTTTTTTTTTTTTTTTTTTT
>NW_019268525.1:5503412-5509134 GCF_002738365.1 Cucurbita moschata | reverse complement strand
TTTTTTTTTTTTTTTTTTTTTCACTCAGCTCCGGAACAGGCAGCTCTTTTTTATTTTTACTGAGCTTCGGAACAAGGCAGTGTTACGCGAATGACGTCCACTTGGCCACATGAGGGTCAAGACAAATAAGTGTTATGATATGATCGATGAGGATGGTACACATCCAACACACGAAGAAGAGTATGCATGAAAGCCAAACCGAGACATAAACAAGATTAGGGGGGCAATGAGTTGTCATGATTACCAGAGATAGGCTCGAAGAGGACCATGTAAGGTCCTGCGTCATAACCTCAATAGTTGGAATTCTGGTGTGAGTTTCAGCATCAACTCTAGAGTTAAGTTCGTCTATACAAAAGATGAAAGCTCGCCAAATTTGGTGTCAATCGAACGTGAAGCCGTATAACCATTCACAAAAATCACGTTTACTCCAACTAGACTTGAAATACCTCGTAATGTACTACAGGGGTGATATAAACCAAGGCCTACTGATTTAGGGGATCCTTTCCGTTCCCCAGGCCTACTGCACGTGTACAAGAACTTCGAGGGGTATTAAAAACATCCCGAGCCTTTGGAACAGCCACCCCTTGAGGGTCTATTGATATCTATTTTTTCGCACACTTTTCGTTTAGCAGAGATCTTTTCAATGTATTTGGCTGCATATTCAACCCAGCAACAGTAATGTTCTAAATAATGATCTATTTATAAGGTCTAAACACCTTTGATTCATTCAACCTCTTTCCAAATCAGGTTCCTCACTTGGCTCATCATCCTCTTCTCCTGTGCTACTCACTCTTCAACACCTTTCATGACATACAATTCGAACTCTTGGAATTCTAATTCAAATCATGGATAATAACACTAAATGGATTTCGGCTTCCCTCCTTCACTTTGAATACGTGAGACAGCTTTAACTATTTACCTTATTTATTAACTTGAACCTCGTAAACTAGGCTTCAATTACAATGATGTTGTGTGTTTTTAGCTTCGGAACCAACAACTACATTTCTTTACTGGAACCTTTGACTCTACTTTATTCCCTTCCTCTTTTTCTTAGTGATAATCTAAGGTAGACTCGAGAAGAAAGCTATCAATTTATGACTTTCTATTACAAAAAGAGGGAAAGGTGCAAAGCAGCTCGAAGGTAAAGGAGAGGAATTATCAGAATTTAGTTAGGTAGCTGAAGAAGAAGAAAATGAAAGAAAAACTCACAAGAATGTAACCATGATCGCACAACTCCTGAACTTATGAGTCTCACTGCTTACTGAATTCCGAAACTTTTGACTCTATTACCTAACCATCTTGTACGAGGTAAATAGGCTACTCGATACCCTATTCTATTATTCCAAAATAAACGCTCCAAAGAATTGTTAAGCTTTTAAGCTAACATATCTAATTCAACACACAGTCCTGTATCCACCACAGTACATGTGTCTTTTGCCTCTTATATGCATATCATCCACTATTCTCTTCTCATTTTAATATTCAGAGTACCTTTGTCCCATTATCCAAACACTTCCACCTAGATTATGTCCACTCCAACTAACACAAAAACTTGCATCTACTTCTAAAAACCATAACTCTTAAGAATACCAGGCGAGGTCCAATCTCATTCTTTTAATCAAAAATCGTTTTTCTACCGCTTATGCCTTAAGCTTTTCAAAAGATGGTCTATTATCAAGATGTTGGGAGTCGAATCTCATTATGAACTCACAGTTCTCGTATCTAAACTTATCTTCCTTCCATCCTTACATACATAACAACTTCGAAAACTTGAACGGATGCATTACCTTTCCACACAAACTTAAATAATTTCCAAAGCCCTTTACCTTTATGCCATCTAATTTCATCTTCTCATACCAACCTTCATGGAAAATCATCAATAATTCCAACAAACTATCCTCTTACATTGTATTAATACGAGTCATTCTATAGTAAGAAGACTTGCAGCCAAGAAAATCTCATTCTGTTACCAGTGCTTGGGCTGTATTATTTGTTCTCATACATAGTCGGGTCCATAGAGACAGTTGACTTATACCTGGTTCATGCATGACTCTGTTTGTGCTAGAAAATTAGAAAATTTTATGTATGCAGCCTGGTGTAAGATTTGAATAATTCTTGTATCCAAACTCATCTCTCTTCCCTCCTTTCCTACATAATCATTGAACTAACAAATTTCAATCTCATACTTAAACTCACTATTCTCGTGTCCAAACTAACCATCAAACTAAAACATTCCAAAAGACTAACCATTATCTAACTTAACTATTTTGTAGCACCAATTAAGCGAAATCTTTTATTCTAGTGCTTCCAATTTCACAAATAAGTTAAGATATCATCTCATTTAATTCTTCGAAACCATAAACTATTTTAAGAAAGTACCCATTTCTTCTCCAGCCATATAAATTAACAATACTCCATCATTACGTTTGATCCAAGGCAAGAAATCATCAATAAAAAATTGTAGTTTTTGACCAAATACAATTTAACTTTTCTTTTAGTATCAATTAACCAAACTCTTTTCTTCTAGCGCTTCCTTCCTCTAAAATTTCATAAACTTCATTATGCGATCTCTTAATTCTTGATTCCAATCAATTCTTCGTTTTTCAATTGTGTTTTTAATTCAAATCCTTTCATACTTCTTATAACATTATGACAGATAGATTCAACAATTTATCACTATTCAATAGTCTACCATTTAACTTTTCTTTACCATAAATTAAGCAAATTCTTGTATTCTAGTGCTTCACAATCCTCTTTTTGCAATCATTTTGTTCCTTGATTCCAACATTTCTTTGCTTTCCAATTGTCCTTGATTTAGATTCCCTTCGCACTTCTTATGGCATAATAATATCTTAGAACTTAGATTCCAACCATTCCTCACTTTTCAATTGTTTATTTATCATACTAAGTTCTTCTTTAAGTAAGGATATCATCACATTTAATTCTTCAAGGAAACTCATAGATCATTCTAAGAATGTAGCGTATTTCAACATCATAATACTATATTCACTTGCCCAAAATTAAACCTTAATACACAATACTACCTCAAATATTATTTTTTATCCAAAGAACGGCAAGATATCATCTATCACTCGTTGAAGTCCAATCCCAAACTTTAAAACCAAAATTCTTGTATCCAAACTTGTCTTTCTTCCGCCCCTTCCATACATAACCAATCACTAAATTTAAAAAATTTAAAAAATTTAAAAAATTTAAAAAATTCAAATGATCATCCATTATAAAAAAAAACTTGTGAGTCGAATCTCATACTTTAACCCACAATTCTCATATCCAAACTTACTTTCTTTCGTCCTTGCATACCTAACCAACCATTGATCTTAAAAAATTCAAATAATTGTCCATTTTCAAATTCTTTTATATTTCTTACTTTTTCTTCTTTGCTTTCAAAATGTCTATTTACCAAATAGTCCTCTATTTACCACCATTAAGTGGATATTTTACATGTAAAGATATCATCTCATTTCATTCTTCAAGGGAACTCATAGATAGTTCTAAGAAAATACCTTATCTCATCAACATAATAATTTATCCATAACCGTCTAAGAAAGTACCCTATTTCTTTGGTGCCGAATCATTCTGAAACCATATATGCCAGAAATCTCGATGGGAGGGTGTTTTCATAATTATATTGAACTTTAGGGCATTTTTGTACTTTCTTAAACATCTTAAAATTCCTTCTACATCAAGAATTAACAAATGAGATTTTCCCCCCTTTTGCTTACTATTACCTTTTCAAACCTTTTCCAAAGGCTTAGAATCTTTATTATTCGTTGCTTGGGCATTGAAAATCTCTTCTTTAGGCCCCAGATTTTAGGCCCCTTAAACTAATTTGGGTCTCTTAATCCTTTATACCTACTATTTTTCTTTTTGAAACGGCTTGAAATCCTTATAATTCCTTGCTAGGGCATTGAAAATCTATTCCTTTCGCCCATTAACCTTTTTTTTTGGGTCTCTTAATCCTTTTATTGCACCCTTAAATCTTTCTTAGGTACCTTAAACTTACCCGAGTATCTTAATCCTACTTGGGCTCTTACAAATCCTCTCTCTTAAAAATCTTTGTTTTCAAAAGATCACTTTTCTTACAAATCCTCTCTCTTAAAAATCTTTGTCTTCAAAAGATCACTTTTCTTACCATGCCTGGGGGAGTACTTGGTCTTAGTTATGTCCTTCCAAGTTCCTTAAGGGTCCTTGCATGGGATTGTCCTTCTCCAACATGTTTTTCTAATTTGTCCTTGTGGTCTTTTGTCCTACCTTAAGGCCATGTACTTATTCTGGTATTTGTTCTTCTTGATTGTTTTCTTAACATCCTTTGTTGAGATTACAAGTTTTTCTCGGTCAACCTTGTGTATTTCCTTATATCTTGGAGAATATTTCCTTCATTGTACTCAAGAAGGTTTGACAAAATCAACCTTATTCCTACAAGGTTGTATCTTAGAGACTTCTCTTGTTCCTTCTTGTACCAGACTTATTGGTGGATTCCTAGGGTCTTAAGTCCTTCTTTCCTCCAAGTATATACTATTTCGTTTTCAATGATATGAATCCTTATAATTCCTTGCTAGGCCATGAGAAATCTTTTCCTTTGGCCCATTAACCTTCCTTGGGTCTCTTAATTTTTTTTTTTTTTTTTTTAATCCCTGAATCCTTCCTTAGGACACCTTAAACTTACCCAAGTATCTTAATCTTACTTCCTCTCTTACAAATTCTCCCTCTCTTCAAACTTTCCGCCTCGACAGTTCACTTTTCTTACCGTGCTTTGGAGTAGTTCTTGGTCTTAGTTATGTTCTTTCAAGTTCTTCGAGGGTCCTTGCATGGGTTTGTCCATCTCAAACATGTTTTTCTAATTTTCTCTTGTAGCCTTTCGTTTTGCCTTAAGGCCATGTACTTATTCTGGTATTTGTTATTCTTGAACGTCTTTGTTAAGATAACAATTTTTTCTTGGTCATCCTTGTTCCTTATATCTTGGAGCATATTTCCTTCCTTGTACCCAATAAGTTTTGACATAAACAACCTTGTTCCTTTAAGGTTGTATCTTAGAGACTTCTCTTGTGCCTACTTGTACAAGGCTTTGGTGGATTCTTAGGGTCTTAAGTCATTTCCTTCTTTCCTTAAAGTAAATACTAATTCATTTTCAAACCTTTTATAGAAAATCTTGAATCTTTCTTGGGCACCTGATAAAAACTCGAATATCTTAATCTTACTTGGTACTTACAAATTCTCTCCCTCTTAAAAACATTCATTCTCAAAGCTTCACTTTTCTTACCATGCCTTCGAGGAGTTCTTGGACTTTGTTATGTCCTTCCAAGTTGATATGAACCACGACCAAGGAATTTCCATACCTCAAGGTCCAATTACAAGGACGAGAGCCAAGAAGCTACAACAAACTTTATACAGTTATATTCAAGCTATGGTGAGCTCATCAAAGGAAATTCTAGAAGACGCTGGAGACCTCCCTTATATGTTGTGCAAAGTTGAGGTTCAAGAAAGAGATGAATTAAATGCACTTTAAGTTTTAAGTTGCATTTAATGAACTCCGCTGAATTTATCAAATAGTCCAAGGATGACTAATAAGCACATTTTATTATTTGCATTATTTAATTATAGTTTAACTATTTGTTTGTCATATTTAAACTAGTTTTAAATATAGGAGTTAAGGTTATATTGTAACCCACATAGGTTACTATATTCCACCATTAACTAGCCA
>NW_019268525.1:5492730-5503334 GCF_002738365.1 Cucurbita moschata | reverse complement strand
AAAAAAAAAAAAAAAAAACCATTGAAATAAAGAAAGCATATGATGTTAAATGTCTTTCTTTTTTCCTCTTGATTACTATATGTAACTCTCATATGTTACTACGTCTAAATTAGTCCTTAATCATTTTCTTTCTTTAATTCGTTTCTTTGTCGTTATTCGGATTGCTCCTTCAATACCCTTGTTTATGTGTTGAGTGTGCTGTCTATTCACTTTGAATTGCACTTAGCTCTATAACATAGCTTGTCTCACATCCCAATTTGTTTTTTTGGAGTGTGATTTGTGTGTGCTCAATTGTGAGGGTGAGTTTGTAAGGGAGTGACATATTGCTTCGAGTGTTGAGTGCTAAACACGAGTGAACTACATTTACGAGTGAATACACGTGAGGGAGCGCTTGTGAGGTCCTTTTTTTTTTTTTTCTTTTACCTTTCTTTTGTAGCATGGAAAATCCAGACGACAATACTAACATTACTGATGCACGATTGAGAGAAGCACAACAACGAACTATGGAAAGACTAATTCGAGGAATAGAAGAGTTGACTGATCGAATAGGAAGATTGGAGATTCAAAATCAAGCACGACAGAGGATTCCACAACCTACGCCCTCAACCGATACATATGAAGGCGACAATTCTGATCACCACGAGGATAATCCACATGCGGTTGGTCCTGGCTTGATGCGAGGGAGAGACCATGGAAGAAGGTATCATAATTTACAACAACGAGTTCCTTATGATGATAGAATTGATCGTAACGTGGGGAGCATCAAATTAAAACTTCCCAAGTTTTATGGCAAAACCGATCCAGAGGAGTACCTTCAATGGGAGAAAACGGTGGAGTCAGTGTTCAACTGCCATAATTTTAGTGATGAAAAGAAGGTACTGTTATGCATTGCTCAATTCAAACAATATGCTCAAATTTGGTGGGATAAATTGATGTCAAGTAGGAGAAGAAATCTTGAAGCACCAATTGATTCATGGGTCGAGTTCAAAGAGTCCATGAGGAAGCGTTTTGTTCCACAATATTTTCAACGGGACATGGCGCAAAAGCTTCAAGCGTTGAAACAAGGACGCAAATCTGTGGAGGATTATTACAAGGAGATGGATACATTGATGGATCGACTTGAACTCGATGAGGACATGGAGGCTCTCATGGCGCGGTTTCTTAATGGGTTAAACATAGAGATTGCAGACAAGACTGATTTACAGCCTTATTCTAATATTGAGGAGTTGTTGCACATTGCAATTAAGATCGAGAGGCAAATCCAACGAAGGTCTCAACGGTATTCTTCTAAAACTTTTCCCAATTCTACTTCTACATGGAAAAAGGATAGTAAGAACATTGATTATAAGCATAGAAATCAAGAGATTAATGAGAAGCCTCAAGCTAAATTTGAGAAAGGGGAGAGTTCTAGAACAGGGAAAGAAAAAGTAGAAAAGTCTAATGTTCGAAATAGGGATTTAAAGTGTTGGAGATGTCAAGGGGTAGGACACTATAGTAGAGATTGCCCAAATGCAAGAATTATGACCATCAAGGAGGGAGAAATTGTTACGGATGACGAGGCACATGACGACATAAATGAGGAAACTGATGAGAGTGAGGAGTTTAGTGAAGAGGACCCTACACATATATCTTTGGTTACTCGACGAGCTCTAAACACCCACATTAAGGAGGACGGCCTAGACCAAAGGGAGAACTTGTTTCAAACTCGGTGTCTTGTTCAATCTGTACCTTGTAGTGTTGTCATTGATAGCGGTAGTTGCACCAATGTTGTGAGTTCCATTCTGGTCAAAAGACTTAATTTAAAGACACAACCACATCCAAGACCCTACAAGCTTCAATGGTTGAATGATTGTGGGGAAGTACGGGTAACTCAACAAACTCTTGTTTCTTTTACAATTGGAAAATATGTTGATGATGTTTTATGTGATGTTGTATCCATGCATGTTGGAGATTTACTACTGGGGAGGCCATGGCAATTTGATCGTCGGGTAATGTATGATGGGTATGCAAATCGATACTCCTTTACTCACAACGGTAGAAAAACTACTCTTATCCCATTGTCTCCAAAAGATGTATTTATTGATCATTGCAAACTTGAAAAGAAAAGGCAAGAGGCTGATGCAAAAGCAGAGATTGAAAAAGAATCAAGTGAAAAAAAGAGCTTGAGTGAAAAGCAAGAGAGTAACACTCAGCCTAGAGAAAAAAAAGAGAGAAAAGCCAAATCAGTAAGCTTGTATGTTAGATCAAGTGAGGCTAGGAATGTTTTGCTCTCTAACCAGACTATTCTTGTACTTATGTGCAAGGGGTCTTGTTACTTTACTAACATGCTTAACCCTTCTTTGCCTAGTGATTTTGTTGTGCTTTTGCAAGAGTTTGAACATTTATTTTCCGAGGAGATGCCTAGTAGTTTGCCACCACTTAGAGGGATTGAACACAAGATTGACTTCATTCCTGGCGCGCCCATTCCAAACCGACCAGCTTATAGGACTAATCCAAAGGAGGCTGAAGAGATACAAAGGCAAGTAAGTGAACTCCTTGCTAAAGGGTATGTACGTGAAAGTTTGAGTCCTTGTTCTGTTCCAGTTATTCTTGTACCTAAGAAAGATGGTTCTTGGCGTATGTGTGTTGATTGTAGGGCTATAAACAAGATAACTATAAAGTATAGGCATCCAATTCCCAGATTAGATGATATGCTTGATGAATTGCATGGATGTAGTCTTTTTACTAAGATTGATTTAAAATCGGGTTATCATCAAATTCGCATGCATATTGGGGATGAGTGGAAAACAGCTTTTAAAACCAAGTATGGTCTTTATGAATGGTTGGTTATGCCTTTTGGATTAACTAATGCACCTAGTACATTCATGAGACTAATGAATCATGTCTTACGAGAATACTTAGGTAAGTTTGTGGTTGTTTATTTTGATGACATCCTTGTTTACTCTAAATCTTTAGATGATCATATTACCCATGTACGCAATGTTTTGACTACTTTAAGAAACGAATGTTTGTACGTAAATTTAAAGAAATGTAGCTTTTGCATGGAAAAAGTTAACTTTCTTGGGTTTGTAGTTTCATCTAATGGTGTTGAGGTTGATGAGGAGAAAGTGAAGGCTATAAAAGATTGGCCTACTCCGAAAAATGTAAGTGAGGTAAGAAGTTTTCATGGTCTTGCAAGTTTCTACCGTAGGTTCATTAAAAATTTTAGTACAATTGCTTCACCCTTGAATGAACTTGTTAAGAAAAATGTATCCTTTATATGGGAAAAAGATCAAGAACTTGCTTTTAATACTTTGAAAGAAAAATTGAGTTCTGCTCCCTTGCTTGCATTACCTAATTTTGAGTCTACTTTTGAAATTGAATGTGATGCTAGTGGAATAGGGATAGGTGCTGTATTAATGCAAAATCAAAGACCTTTAATGTTCTTTAGTGAGAAGTTGACTGGTGCATCTTTGAGGTATCCAACTTATGACAAAGAGCTTTATGCTTTGGTTCGTGCATTGCAAACCTGGCAACATTATCTTTGGCCTAAGGAGTTCATTATTCATACGGATCATGAAAGTTTAAAGCATTTGAGAGTACAAAATAAACTCAACCGACGACATGCTAAGTGGTTAGAATTTATTGAAACATTCCCGTATGTCATAAAATATAAACAAGGAAAGGAGAACATTGTAGCAGATGCTTTATCACGAAGGTATGTCCTCCTCAATACTTTGAATGCTAGGTTGTTGGGTTTTGAACACATAAAGGATTTGTATCAACATGACATGTTCTTTGCTCCTTTTGTTGAATCTTGTGAAAAAGGACTCATTGTGGATAATTACTTGTTGTTAGATGGATTTTTGTTCCGAAAAGGCAAACTTTGCATACCATCTTGTTCCATCCGTGAGCTACTTGTGAGGGAAGCTCATGGAGGTGGTTTAATGGCACACCATGGAGTTTCTAAAACTTATGATATGCTCTCTGAACATTTTTTTTGGCCTAAAATGAGACATGATGTTCATAAAGTTTGTGGTCGTTGCATAGCATGTAAACAAGCTAAGTCTAGGCTTCAACCACATGGTTTATACTCCCCATTACCAGTTCCTAATGGTCCATGGATTGATATATCAATGGATTTTGTTTTAGGTTTACCTAGGACTAGGAAAGGTTATGATAGCATTTTTGTTGTGGTTGATCGATTTAGTAAAATGGCTCATTTTATTCCTTGTCACAAAACTGATGATGCAAAACATATTGCAGACCTGTTCTTTAGGGAAGTTGTACGATTGCATGGCATTCCTAAAAGCATCGTTAGTGATCGTGATGTAAAATTTTTAAGCCACTTTTGGCGTGTTTTATGGGGTAAGTTAGGAACTAAGCTAGTATATTCAACTACTTGTCATCCTCAAACGGATGGACAAACTGAAGTTGTTAACAGAACCATGACTGCTATGCTTAGGGCTATTATTGATAAGAATCTTAAGACTTGGGAGGATTGTTTGCCATTTATAGAATTTGCATATAATTGGGCTGTTCATAGCACTACTAAATGCACACCTTTTGAAATTGTTTATGGCTTTAATCCTTTAACCCCTATTGACTTGTTACCCATACCGTCAAAAGAGTTTGTGAATTTTGATGCAAATGCCAAGGTTGAGTTTGTTCATAAACTGCACAAGCAAGTGAAAGAACAAATTGAGAAACAAAATTCCAAGGTTGCCACCCGAATTAATAAAGGACGTAAGATTGTCATCTTCAAGCCAGGAGATTGGGTTTGGGTGCATTTCCGAAAAGAAAGATTTCCTACTCAAAGAAAATCTAAGCTTTTACCACGAGGAGATGGACCTTTTCAAGTTCTTGAGCGCATCAACGACAATGCTTATAAAATTGATTTATCAGGTAAGTACGGTGTTAGTGCAACTTTTAATGTTGTTGATTTGAGCCCTTATGATGTAGGTGATGGCTTGGATTCGAGGACGAATCCTTCTCAAGAGGGGGAGAATGATATGAACCACGACCAAGGAATTTCCATACCTCAAGGTCCAATTACAAGGACGAGAGCCAAGAAGCTACAACAAACTTTATACAGTTATATTCAAGCTATGGTGAGCTCATCAAAGGAAATTCTAGAAGACGCTGGAGACCTCCCTTATATGTTGTGCAAAGTTGAGGTTCAAGAAAGAGATGAATTAAATGCACTTTAAGTTTTAAGTTGCATTTAATGAACTCCGCTGAATTTATCAAATAGTCCAAGGATGACTAATAAGCACATTTTATTATTTGCATTATTTAATTATAGTTTAACTATTTGTTTGTCATATTTAAACTAGTTTTAAATATAGGAGTTAAGGTTATATTGTAACCCACATAGGTTACTATATTCCACCATTAACTAGCCATTTAAATATGGAGGTTATGGGTATTTCTCATTACTAGCCCATTTAATTTGGGAGTTATGTATGACATAGGTTAAGGTTGTAAAGGCTATATAAAGCCTTCTTTTCTTTGATTAGACATCAGATTTTGGAATTAAGAATAGAATTTCTATTTTAGCTTTGTTAAGAGCTAAACTTTCTTTGCAAATTCTTGTGTTTAGAACTTGCATGTAGAGTCATTCAAGTGGTATTGATCAAACCTCTTGTGGAGTGATTCGAATCACGAGTTTAGAAACGAGTTTTCTTTACTCTTGATCTTGATCATCAAGGTAATCCGTTCCATACTTTCCCTTGGGTTGATTTCCATATCACAAGTACTTGGGGGTCTTTGCATGGGTTTGTCCTTCTCCAAATTTTTGTTTCTAATTTGCACTTGTGGCCTTTCATCCTACCTTAAGGCCATGTACTTATTCTAGTACATGGGTTTGTCCTTCTCCAAATTTTTGTTTCTAATTTGCACTTGTGGCCTTTCATCCTACCTTAAGGCCATGTACTTATTCTAGTATTTGTACTTCTTGACTCTCATCTTAACATCCATTTGTTGAGATTACAAGTCTTGTGTTTTTCCTTATATCTTGGAGCTGATTTCCTTCCTTGTATCCAACAAGTTTTGACATAATCAACTTTCTTCCTCTACGGTTGTATCTTAGAGATTTCTCTTGTTCCTTCTTGTTCAAGGCTTATTGGTGGGCTCTTAGCGTCTTAAGACTTTTCCTTCTTTCCTTGGAGTCAATACTATTTCGTTTTCATACCTTTTTCAAAGGCTTGATTCCTTATAATTGTTGGAAAGAGGGATAGTGAAAGAGATAGGAATTGATAGGAATAGATGAAAGCTGCACTGCTTTATTATTGTCTACTGACTCAATGCTCATAGGGTTGCACAATTCCAGTATTTATAGCTAATACACTGGGCCAGAAATAGTAAATATCTAGATAAACTCAAATCTAATAACAATCTCCTAAAATCTTGGAAGTTTGAATATTTTAATCATATCTAACTACTCTAAATCATATCTTCATTTTGAATAGTTTGAATCATATCTCAACAATAATTCCTTCCTATGGCATTGCAGATCTCTTCCTTTGGCCGATTAACCTTCCTTGGGTCTCTTAATCCCTTTTTTGGATCCCTTAATCCAATCTTGGGCACCTTAAACTTACCCGAATATCTCTTAATCTTACTTGGTCTCTTCCAAATTCACTCCCTCTTAAAAACTTTCATCCTCGAAACTTCACTTTTCTTACCATGCCTTAGGGGAGTTCTTGGTCTTAGTTATGTCATTCCAAGTACCTTGGGGGTCCTTGCATGGGTTTGTCCTTCTCCAAATTTTTTTTCTAATTTGCTCTTGTGGCCTTTTGTCATACCTTAAGGCCATGTACTTTTTCTAGTATTTGTTCTTCTTTGACTCCCATTCTTAACATCCATTGTTGAGATTACAAGTCTTTCTTGGTCGCCCTTGTGTTTTTCCTTATATCTTGGAGCATATTTCCTTCCTTGTATCCAACAAGTTTGGACAAAATGAGAGACTTCTCCTTATAACTCCTAGTTAGGGCATTGAAAATCTCTTCCCAGCCCATTAACCTTCCTTGGATCTCTCTTAGTCCTTTTGTTAGATCCCTTAATCCTTTCATGGACACCTTAAACTTACCCAACTATCTCTTAATCTTATTTGGTCTCTTCCAAAGTCTCCCCCTCTTAAAAACTTTCATCCTCGAAACGTCACTTTTCTTACCATACCTTGGGGGAGAGTTCTTGGTCTTAGTTATGTCCTTCCAAGTACCTCGGGGGTCCTTGCATGGGTGTGTCCTCATCCAAAATGTTTTTCTAATTTGCACTTGTGGCCTTTTGTCCTACCTTAAGGCCATGTACTTATTCTAGTATTTGTTCTTCTGGACTCTCATCTTAACATCCATCATTGTTGAGATTACAAGTCTTTCTTGGTCGTCCTTGTGTTTTTGCTTATATCTTGGCGCATATTTCTTTCCTTGTATCCAACAAGTTTTGACATAATCAACTTTATTCCTTCAAGGCTATATCTTAGAGACTTCTCTTGTTCCTTCTTGTACAAGGTTTATTGGTGGACTCTTAGGGTCTTAAGTCCTTTCCATCTTTCCTTGGAGTAAATACTATTGCGTTTTCAAACCTTTTTCAAACGCTTGAATCCTTATAACTCCTAGCTTGGGCATTGAAAATCTCTTCCTTTGGCCCATTAACCTTCCTTGGGTCTCTCTTAATCCTTTTGTTAGATTCCTTAATCCTTTGATGGACACCTTAAACTTACCCGAGTATCTCTTAATCTTATTTGGTCTCTTCCAAAGTCTCCCCTCTTAAAAACTTTCATCCTCCAAACGTCACTTTTCTTATCATGCCTTGCGAGAGTTCTTGGTCTTAGTTATGTCCTTCAAAACTACCTGGAGGGTCCTTGCGTGGGTTTTTCCTCATCCAAAATGTTTTTCTAATTTGCATTTGTGGCCTTTTGTCCTACCTTTAAGGCCATGTACATATTCTAATATTTGTTCTTCTTGACTCTCATCTTAACATCCATGGTTGAGATTACAAGTCTTTCTTGGTCGTCCTTGTGTTTTTTCTTATATCTTGGAGCATATTTCCTTCCTTGTATCCAACAAATTTTGACATAATCAACCTTATTCCTTCAAGGTTGTATCTTAGAGATTTCTCTTGTCCCTTCTTGTACAAGGCTTATCGGTGGATTCATAGGGTCTTAGTTATGTCCTTCTTTCCTTCTTTCCTTCTTTCCTTGGAGTAAATACTATTTCGTTTTCAAACTTTTTTCAAACGCTTGAATCCTTATAATTCCTAGCTAGGGCATTGCGAATCTCTTCCTTTGGCCCGTTAATCTTACTTGGTCACTTAAAAATTTTCCTGCCCTTAAATTTATCTGAGTATCTTAATCTTCCTTGGTCTTAGCTATGTCCTTCCAAGTACCTTAAAGTCATGTACAAGGCCTATTGGTTGGTTCTTAGGGTCTCAGGTCCTTCTTTCCTTGCTCTTACTAGGTTTCTTAATCCTTAAACAACTTTTGGCCTTGTAAAGATTGATTTGTCTTGAGACAATGCTTTTTAGGAGGGCCTATAGTCTTAGTTCTTTCATGTTGGTCTTATGAACTCTTAGGGTTACTACTTGTCCTCCGAGGTGTTAAAAGGTCATCTTATATCTTTGCTGGTATAGTAACCCTAAAGTTAATCAAACACATAAAAGCCTTTGGCATCCTTATCTTAAAGTCTTAAAGGTGTTCATTCCTAGTCGTGGCGGAGCGTCTCTCGAGCAGGGCCATAGAGAACCTTTACTTTGATATTACTCTGTCACGACTCAATTTCACGAGTCGCGACTATATAAAAACTTGAAAAAACAAAAAAAAAAAACGGTAAAAAAATTTGTGTTTAATACAAAAACATAAAATACATTTTATTCCAAATAAATTCTATGAGTTTAAATATATTGGGCCCCGTTAATAAAACAATTTAAAACATTAAAGAACTGAATGGCTCTATATGGCACCTGCTCCCGATCCGTTTCCAACCTCGACTAGCTCCTTTTCACATGTTAAAAACATGAGAGAACTAGAATGAGTACAAAAACTCAATGAGTAGCATACTTGACCGCTCTTAATTTAACTTTCTTTCCTCCTTTCATACATAACCATTAACCTAAAAAAGTTCAAAGGATGGTCCATTATCCAAAATTAGGGAGTCAAACTCATACGTTAACCCACAATTCTGGTATCCAAACTTATCTTCCTTTCCTCCTTCCTTACAAACATTCCTTCCTCTCAAATTTCACAAACCAATTTTTGCCATCCTTTATTCCTTAATTTCAAGAATTCTTCGCTTTCCAATGGTCCTTTTTTCAAATGTTTTCATACTTATGGCATATGACATCTTATTCTTTGATTCTAACCGTTCTTCGATTTCCAATTGTATATTCCAACATATAGTCTTCCATTTACCCCTCTAAGTGAATTGTTTTCCTTTTTATATAAGGATATCATCTCATCTAATTTTTTGAGGAAACCCATAGACCGTTCTAACTTGTAACTTAATCTTTCTTCCTTCCTTACACACTTTAAACCAAAATTTGTATCCAAATTTAACTTTCTTCCATTATTTCATACATAACAATTCAACTTAGAAACGTCAAAAGATTGTCCATTCTCAAAAAGTTGGGACTCCAATCACATACTTCAACCCAAAATTCTCGTATCCAAACTTATATTCCTTCCTTACATACATAGTCATCAAACTCAAACAATCCAAAAGATTATCCTTTATCCCACTTATAGACTAAAAAGCAAATTTTTTATTCTAGTGCTTCCCTTTTCTAAAATTTCTCAAACTCTTCTTGTGATCTCTCATTCCTCAATTCAACAATTCTTCGCTTTCCAATCATCCTTAATTCAAATTCTTTCATACATCTTATTCCTCAGTTACAACAATTCTTGACTTTCCAATCGTCTATTTGAATATGTAACCCCACGTCTACCACTGTACACATAATGTTTCCTCCTTTATGTGCATAATACCTAGTGTTATTTTTTCATTTAATTCATCACGGAAACTCATGACAAATCTAAGAAGTGCCTTCATCCATCATCTTAATGATTCATCCAATTTACAAATCTTTACAACCCCTTTTCCGTAAAATAAACCTCCTTGCTTAGAAAGGGTTGGAAGACCTTGGGGCACCTCTGTATGGTAGGGGAGAGTGTATACAATTTTTTGTAATTACCTTTAAATCTTATTTTGTTTGATTGGAGTATCTTTTTAGGTCAATTGGGCTCTCCTCTTGGGGATATCACACCCGTTTCTTTTAAACAATCCTTTAGCTCTTATTTTGCTTGATTTGAGCACTCTTTATAGGTCAATTGGGTTCTCTATTGGGGTGGTTTTCTAGTGTTCCTCTTGTATTCTTTTATTTGATCTCAATGAAAGCTTCACTTTCATTTTTTCTTAAAAAAAAAAAATCTATTCATAACTACCCAAAAAGCTCATAAAACAAAAGATGTAATGTAATTCCTTACTCATGAACCTCTTTCAACTTTAACATTCATTATAATCCTTTATTGTAGTTTAAAAGAATAAAAACATGATGTCGGAAGCACAAAGAACATCAAAAAAAAAAAAAAAAAAAAAAAAAAAAAAAAAAAAAAAAAAAAAAAAAAAAAA
>NW_019268525.1:5488331-5491760 GCF_002738365.1 Cucurbita moschata | reverse complement strand
AAAAAAAAAAAAAAAAAAAAAAAAAAAAAAAAAAAACAAAGACATAATAAAAGTTAAACATAGGAATCTAACCTTGTTAGGACCACAACATTGTCAAAAATGTAATTCCTGCGAGAACCCGGACGTATGGTAGTTCATGATGTCAAATAGAAAATTTCTTAGACTCTGCCTTTTCCTCTTCAGCTGACCAAACTCTTTCTTCTACCTTTAAGAAAAATGTAATGTAGAGAAAATGTCAAAAAAATTTAACTCGTTAACTTACTAGAAAATAGCACAAAACTCGTCCTTCATTTTGCAGGGTTAATTCACACATTGAAAACATAAAACACTGAAAGCTGAATGATGTTCAAATCGGTGAAAGGTTTGTATAGGGAAGAATCTACATATATGTCACAATTGATAACTTAATCAGAGGATGTTATCATGCCATATTACAGCCTAAATAAAATTAGTGCCAGAAAACTAGACCACAAATCACCAAAGGGTATACATGATGTTGGTTATGATTGTTTGTGGGAGTTTTCTAGAGGGTATCTTTTTGGTTTTGCTGAAAGGCGGAATCGTCTCTGTAACCTTAAAATTTCAAACCCAGAACAGCGACCAAACTACGCATAAACTAAAAGGCTGAAAACGAAATTTTAAGGCAATCGGAGGAAGAGAGAGCAGAATCGTCACTGTACCCTAGAAATTTCAAACTCAGACCGGCGACCAAACTACGCATAGACTAAAAGGCTGAAAACGAAATTTGAATGCAATCGGAGGAAGATAGAGCAGAGTTATCACTGTACCCTTAAAATTTCAAACCCAGAACATCGATCGAACTACCCATATAACGAAAAGGCTGAAATTTTAAGGAAATCGGAGGAAGAGAGAGCAGAATCATCACTGTACCCTTAAAATTTCAAACGCAAAACAGCGATCAAACTACGCATAAACTAAAAGGCTGAAACGAAATTTGAAGGAAATCAGAGGAAGAGAGAGAAGAATCGTCACTGTACCCTTAAAATTTGAAAGAACAGCGACCAAACCAGCCATGAAACTAAAAGGCAGAATGAAGGTAATTTACCTCTATTTTTGGTCACCGAGACGAGGCGAGAAACTCCTTTCGAATCTGCTCTCTCATCCTCCGATTGCCTGGTAACAATGTAGCGTTTGGTTTGAGCAACGAAGACTGAAAGGGAAGAGGCCGTTGATGGAGCATTGTAACTATGAAGCCTTCGGTTTGGGCAACGAAGACTGGAAAGGGAAGGGAAGGGAAGAGGGCGTTGATGGAGCGCTCTGGTTCTAACGTGAGAATGTGCTGAAGAAGAGAGTGTGTGTGAGTGCGGGAGATATATATAAGTCCGAGTGAAACACGCGGAGGCCGAGACAGCTGGCATCCGAGAATGGCGGGCAACGGCTATGAAGACCGTTATGACTTTGACCCTGGAAAACCGTCGACGATATGAACGTTGAAGCTTATATTCCCGAACCTAACAAAACCCTTGTCGCCGGAGAAAAGGAAACAAAAAACGGACACCAATGACGTGGCTCTAATTTCTAACCTTTTTTTTTTATTATTATTATATTTCTCCCTAATTTCTTTTAATATATTAATGAGTTTAACTATCTCACTTACCAATAATTTATATATATTAACAAACCTAATCATTTCTTAACATATGCTCTTACTAATAATTTTTTTAGGCTATTTTTTAATAGCTAATTTTATGACCATTTATTTTTTATAATTTTGAAGTAAGGGTTTCAATCATATTTAAATTAGAATTATATTTTGGGCAGAAAATATTATTCGGATAGAAATGTTAATGTGTTTATAAGTGATTTTAAGATGTGTTTATTAGTGATTTTAGGTTAGTATTCATCGAATCATTTTTAGAGAGTATGGTGAAATATAGATATTTCAATTTGATTGAATTAATTGAATTCATTTGATAAACTCTTCCCATAATTAGGATCATTACATTTTTTTCCTCCAGCAAAAATGATATATAGTTTACATAATTATTATCAACGGTTGTGAATCAAAATGATATAAATTGCAGTTAATTACTATCAATGGTATAGCTAAAGGCAATTATGTTATATCAAAAATGTATAAATTGCAGTTAATTATTATTGCAATTTAACCTATCAACTAAATTCAAAAGAAAAACAGCAGCAAAATAGAAAATAAAAACTTGTAATCTAATCAATAGAATCACATATGATTAAAAACATAATTAAAAGTTAGAAAATTGCATTTAGAAATGAAACAATTTCTTTCTTCCGAAATTACATTTGTATCCAACTCCCTTTCTGATCATCTATAGCCGAGACTGTGAAGGTTAGAGTAGGCAAATAACTTAAACAAATCTAACAACCAAAGGAGGAAGAAGACGAAGAAGAAACAAAAAGGACAGTCAAAAATCAAATTAAAAGATGCTAAAGTGGCTATTCAGCCTTTTTGAGCAGCAGCATTAACTTAAAAAACTTACTACAACCACTACTTTTGTATCCTCAAGAGGATTACAAGGATGTAAAAGGACTAACTAGTTGGTGCAGTTTTGTTACCAGGGGATTTTCGGCTTCCCTTACTCGAAAGAGGTCCTTGCCCTAGGACGGCTTCATCAGAGGGGGAAGAGATCGAAATACGAAACGTTATCTGACAATGCAGGAAGGGCAGCAGCTCAGAAAGAGTGTTGTGGGATGAAAGCAGTGAGTTTCTCCCAATCCAAAGACTCTATGTTCGGGGACATGAATGCAGCACCAACGCCTATAGCGATGACGATAAGAGCCATACTTTTGAGACATCCATGGCCTCGTGAAACCCTGTTCAGTAATGCCTTAGCATACTTATCTGCCTCCTTATATGTTGACTGGCGATCATCCTCTTCTTCATCAGCCAATGCCTTCTCATTCTATCCACAAAGAATATCATGGAAAAAAGAAAAAACAAGAACGATCAACTACTAGTTCAATTCTTCCGGAATATAAGCTATGTTTTGCACAAGAATAAGGGAACTACCTTGATTCTGAAACTTTTTAATGTCTCTCTCAGAGCATCAAAAGGAGCTAGATTTAACGAAAGCTTTTTCCAGTCATCAGAAAGCTTTTTCAAAACAGAAACACTAGCTTCTAGGTTATCCTCATAAATCTTGTCCTGCAAAATACAATTGCATATTTTAGAGAACGAATTTAAAAATATTCCAGATCAGTTGAAAATTGGAATTAAAATGATTAAATGTATGGGAAAAGAACAAGAATAACTCACCCATTGCTTGTAGCAATCAACATTTTGCGTCAAACACCAAATGAAAACGTTAGTTGCTTCTCCAGATAGCGCTGAAACACCTATTAATGGATATTCTCTCAGTTACTGTTTCATGACCAGCAGAATAGTTCCCTTTGGTATGCAAAAGGGTAAAAAAAAAAAAAAAAAAAAAAAAA
>NW_019268525.1:5471451-5488229 GCF_002738365.1 Cucurbita moschata | reverse complement strand
AAAAAAAAAAAAAAAAAAAAAAAACTAAATTACAGTATCATACTTTCTCCTGCTGCTTTGACAGCAAAACTAAATATCTGCTGTGAAACTTGTTTCATGGCTTTACTACCAGGAGAGCCAGCAAGTGCAACCTCCTTCAAGGTTGGATAGATGGCCTCAAACCTTTCAGTGGCCTGCAAATAGTACAATGTCAAAAAAAAAAAAAAAAAAAAAATTGCATATTCTTTTCAGCATATTAGATAACAGCAACAGTTCCCGTGACTATACGGACCTTCACTCTAGTTGATGATGCAGGGAAAGTAACACGTAGAAGTGTTTCAAATGAAGAAGGCGGAATCAATCTCTCCCCCTTCCTGACTGCACCATTTACTAGAATAGTACGAGCTTTTGGAGAGGACAAAATTCTGCAGTAAAATGATCTTTCATGTTCAGGAAAGCAAAACTGGAAGGGGAGGGAGAGTGGAGGATGAAATATAATAGTTAAAGGGAAGATAGATGTATTGTGTGATTGTCCATGTATTCCCCCACCTTTCCACTAGCTGCAAAATTAAATCTCTAGACTGGGGATTACAACCTCTACCACTAACTATGGGCAAAAGGTTATGTGCCCATGCATAAAGCCCTATTGCAAGATCTGCTTGACAAGCCTGGCATGGGAATAAGGAAATCCAGTAATAAGAAGCATAAAAAAAGAAATTAAACACCAATGAATTATAAAAGACATTAATATCAATTCACCTGAACTATCATCCAGACAAGTACTGGAAGCTTGTCCTGTCCTTGATACTTTGAGTTTTCCCTTATTGTTGGCAACACGTGAATGAAAATCTCAGGTTTTCTTCGTAATACCATTGCTAGGACTACGAATATGGCAACCTGCTATGCAATAATATATTAATTCTTGAATCAAGAAAATATGTGAACTCACCCTCCCCCTCCCACCACCCATACAGAGAGAGAGAGAGAGAGAGAAGTTAAGTAAAAAAAGCAAATAGAAACTCATAAGCATCTGTGCAGCTTATTGTTAGTAAAAATTAGAAAGCCAATGATGTACAAATTTATGAAGGTTAAACATGTACTCCAGAATAATAAACGTGAAAGGACAAGTCATAGAAAATGAGTAAGATAAAATGAGGAAACGTCAACAAAAAACAAATATATATCAAGAACGTCAGAGAAGGATAATAGAGATGCATATCATGATCATCACTCTTATTCAAACAAAAAGTGGATTGCTTGCTTATTGTAAAGCTATCCTATTTACCAGTTGAGTTCATTATTATTATTACTATTATTAGGTATTATAGTAACAATCTATGTGGGATTCCATTCCTTGCCAAAGATGGCATTAACACTCTAATTTCATCAAAGAAACAGATTTCCTACGCTTTTCAGCCTCTGTTAGATCATCCTTGAAGTCCCTGCAGTTCGTTTAGCTTTACAAACTTCCAGAAACAAACAAGGTTGAAAACTAGTTAATAAGTATCGAGTTAATCAAGGTTGCTTTATAATATTACTTTTTAAGCTTATCTTTACATCTTCTGAATCTTTTTTTTTTTTTCTCCTTTCTTTCTGTTTTGCAGCGTTTTGAAACAGCATCATATGCTCAAAAAAGAATAACGGTACCTCCCTAAATTTACTTCACTTTTCTCAATACAAAACAACAAATTCTATTCGTTCTTGATATTTCGCATTTTTCACCATTTATTAGATCCAGCACCTAATCTTAACTAATGGAACCCTCAAAGGTTGTCAACGTCAGACCTTTTGAAAAAAGGAGAAATTGGGGGTTAGGTTCAACTTGAACCTCACAGTATCAGTGTTACACATGGACTGTGCCACCCAATATGAACAAACCAATGTATCATTATCCCTCCCAGTGCACATAAACTTCGAACAAACAAAGAGTGATGCTACCACTGATACCTGAGATTTTGACGAAGCATGTTGTGCTCCCTTTTTAGAGCCTTTGGCACTAGCTTGTTGAGCCGCAAAGTCAGCAAGGATGCTATCTAAAGACCATAAAACGAAAGAGTTGAGTGCCTCAAGAGAACGTTTATTAAGCCAATCAACTGACGCCTTATAGACATCCTCAGAAATATGCGAGAGGGGGGTCTGCAAAAGAGTAGATGCAACAATTAAGTTGTAAAGTGTACCATTTACTAACAAAAAAAAAAAAAAAAAAAAAAAAAAAAAAAAAAAAATTTCCTCTCGCATCCCTTTCCTAAAAAGGCAGCATAAAATATCCCGAACCTAACAAATCCATTTTTAAAAAGAATTAAATTACATAATATATGAATTTTTATATTTGGATGTGCTTCATTTTGTCCTTTTATTTGTTTGGTATGGTTCATACATTGTATTCATTATATTATGTAATTTTATTGCTTTAATAACTATTTTAATTTATGTTTATAAATATTACTTCTTCCTTATTTTAAATCTAAACTTACTTTTACTTTTGAAATTTAATTAAGAATTTCAGAAAAAAAAAACTATATACGTGTGTGATAATATAATATACTATAATATTAGTGTGGGTGAAAAAATCTTAAAATTTAAAAAGATATTATTCGGATGATAATAAATAACATATCTAAGATATAAATACATTATTTTTATTTATTTATATAAAAAGCATGTATTAATAACTCTAATTAATTAAAGATCATAATTTAATGTCCCTATGNAAAAAAAAAAAAAAAAAAAAAAAAAAAAAAAAAAAAAAAAAAAAAAAAAAAAAAAAAAAAAAAAAACTCCATCCATTTTAAGTCAGAGCTCATGAAGATAATGAATGTAAGTAAGCTCACACAATTGGAAAAACCGATAACTAGGCAGCAAATTATAAAAACTAGATTTTATTTTGCTTAAACCTATAATGCACCAAATATCTTCTAAAACTCATTATACTGCTCAAGAAAATCTGACAACTTCGATTGCTAATTTAGAAGAATACACTCACGTCACCCAAAATCAACGGCAAACAAAGAGAAGGTTCAAAGTTCTTGTTCACCCCCAAAACTGACCCTCTGATCCAACCAAATCCATGAACAGTTTAAAACACAGAATGTACATCTACATAATACAAAAACATTTTGCCGAAAGATGATTCTGCACCAGCACAAGGGATCTAAAGTATTAAGCAGAAGCAAACAGAAATGTTGATACGCAGATCTAAGAATTCACCCACTGAAGGCGAATTTCAGAGGAATATAACAAATCAAAGATCAGAAAACTCACATCAACAATCTTAGCTACTGGAGACTCCCTAAACATTTTCACCCATGGAAATTGAGAAGCGCTCACGTCCGAGAATGCGCGACCAAAATAATCCGCAAACCTCATTAGCTGGATATCCTGCTGAGTCTCGTACGAGCCCTATTACCAAACATTAAGATGGAAGAAGATGAGAAGAGTCAATAGTATTCGATCGACATCAAATTCTTTTCAAAACAAGCAGATCAATTTAGATCATTTAAAACAAAATAATGCATCATCGAGCAGATCATATCGCATTACCGACACATCGGCCAAAAACGCCAACAGATCGTTTACATCAATATTCGCAGCCGCCTCCGCCACCGAAATCTTAGGCTTTTTCGGCTTCTTTTGCTTCACCTTCTTGGCATCCTCGCTAGGCTTTCCGTTCTCCACACCCACTCCATCACTGTCCTCCCCATCCTCATCATCGGACCCGATCTTCGATCTAACCGGAACAGCCTCATCGTCGTAAACAGCAGCCGCCTTCTGCGCCTCAGCAATTCGGCGGCGTCGCTCCTCCGATTTCTGCTCCAGCGAGCGAAAAACGTTGTCCGCGCCGGGGACGGAAACGGTACCATTAGGCACGATTTTGGCGGAACCAGCATCGGCGGAGGGCTTGGCCGTCTTCCTCTGACGTTTGGCGTAGGTAACCTTCTGCCAGCCATGGTCAACATGGGCGTGAGAAATAGGGGCGTCAAGATCTTCATTTACAGGGACGGATTCAAAAGCAACGTGTTTGTCCTCCATGGCTGAGGGGTAGGGGGATTGTATAGTGATAGGGAAATGGAATTCAACAGAAAATCAGAAGAGATTTTAAGTGGGTCCAAAGAAAATTGAGATTGAAATGAAGAAGAAGAAGAACAAGCGAAATGAGGTGAACGAAGAAAAAAAAAAAAGATCGGAGGTCCGTAAGATATAATCGACAAAGTCGACTCAAGGAGGAGAAATTAAACTTATAGGGCGTTGACTTACTAGAAAGGCCCATTTATATCACCGGATTTACAGGAATGCCACAACCCGTAATTTTCGGAATCTCTAAAATTTTAATTTTTCTTTAAAATTTTAATTTAGGTTAAAAACTGTTTTGATTCCTTAATAATTTAGCATTTTATTCATTAGTTAAGATTTAGTATTTTCAAATTATTATTTAACCTTTAATCCATTATTTGATCTTTTCTTTTAGCAAATTTAAAACTTTTAATTAATAAAAAAAAATAAAAAAAATAATAATGTGGGTTGTAGATGATATATTATGTAAAAAGAGGGGTAAGAATTGTGGGCGGGGTATGCAATGCAAATTTGGAGGGTACACAAAATATGGTGTTTAGTTAACGTGTAGGAGCATTTGGGTTTTGGGGGCCAAGTGGTAGTGACCATAGTGGTAAGGGGAGAGGCTGCCTTACCTTTAGCGCCAAACATTCTTCAACCACAAGCAAGCAAAGCATGCTGTGGTGGCGCATTTCCATTTTTTACCCAAAAACAATGACCACACTCCCACTTTGTGTCTAATCATTCGATTTTTGTCTAATCATTCGGTTTTAATATTATAGTGCATTGAATATCGACCGAAACTTCTACCCCGAGCACACGCAATGGAGCCGTAGACAGTCAAGTAAAATCCAATTGACCTACAACCGACCTTGGTGGTGAGGAGGAAGTATTCTAAATCACTATTTCTCAATTGGGAAATAAGTTCGATTGATTAAAAGATCGATTTAAACCTAACAACAATTATTAGATGCCTTTTTTAAAGGTAACGACAATCATCATGTAATGTATTGAAGTGAAAATGCATATTTTAAACAACTCTTCAAATGAAAAAAAAGCTATCCAACGTAAAAATTTCAACACAATCCAAGTATTAAATTAGATGAAACCTTTTTGAGTTCTTTATTATGCACTTTCAACAACCTCACAAAAAGAAACTATGGAAATAAATCCTGATAGGGAGAACAAAAATAGGTTCACACATCAATACAAAACGTAATGCTAATGTAACTACAAATCTTTAGCATCAGAAACATACATACTGCTTACAGTAGTAGTTCATTTCCAGAGATTTCGTTCTTCGCTTTTTCGATCAATTTCGTTTTTTTTTTTTTATCTGGTTCGGTCTCGTATGTGGTTTGCAGTAGTTTCCCCTGATCAATTGATGTGCAAACAAATATTCTTGTAAGAGTCTTTGCATAAATGTGAGACAGATTAGCAGTTGTTCACATTGATGAAAGAAAACAATAGAAGGGAGAGGGAATCAACTTAACTGAGTTGTGAAGAAATTATATACATGCAATGTTCCATTAGGTTGAACCATAAAAAATTGAATGATTGTTTAAGGAAATTACAAGGCACATGAAGAGGCAAAACAATAGCTAACTACAGAATCATCCATGGATCACTCATCTTTAAAGAATCTACTAGTTCATCCCACCTAACTCCTAAGAGGGTAGCTAGCATGAAAACCTTGAAAACAAAGCACCTAATATTTTCTGTTCAGACCTATTACTGCAAAATAAATAAATAAAAATAAGAAGTTCAACAAAAATGAAGGGTGGAGATTCAAGCCTCTAACTATGTTCAGATTGGTAATTACTACAAAGATATTTGTGTTACTAGAAGTTAGGAATCATCCAAGATCTTGTAGGGACTACAATCCATTAGTTGAAACTATCACAAAACCTTCCCAAATAGAAACAAAGGGCACCCCGAGAACATATGATCCTAATCTTCCCTTCCACATAATTCTTAAACAAGAAGCAACACTTGAGGTCAAGATACGTTTGGGGGCATCTTTTATGGATATTCAGCTCAGATCTCTACACAAAGTAGCCGGAAGATAACAAAAAAGCATATTAGGAAAAGTTTCTGCAAATGGGAGGCAAGGCTAAATTGGCTTGAACTCAAACATTTGGCACTAAATTTTTTGGAATTAAAGAAAAAAAGGTCACATTTATGTTAAGAGTTTAAAATGCCTTTATACATAAAGTTGTGGACCAAAAAAAAAAAAAACAAAAAAATCATATTCAGTAATTTCCATTTCTTACTCAAACCAAAATCATTAATGGGATAAGCTCATTGAAGTTCTCCCTTGTTCAAACCAAAATCATTGACGACAATAAGATGGAGCTCATTTAAGTTTCACCAATCTCCATTCCTTACAAACAAAACTCATTTGTCGTTAACATCCCGAAAACTTATCAATAGGATATACAGCCAATCAGTATCCAATGGAAAAAAATTGGACTAAATTATGACCCTTTGGAAATAAAGATGAAGAGGATGCAAATTTGATTTCCCTTCTACTTGCTAAGCAATGACCTGACATCTGCCATCCTCCAAATGAATTTCCAAAACGAAACTCTTTTTCTTTGTAGCGGAGTTATAGTGTGAAAGAAGTAACAGTTTTCCTCACCCTTCTTTCGCCATTTTGGTTGGCACTTTGATCTTCCTAACATATCCTCTTTGAGGATAATCTCAGCAATTTGTTTTCATAAATGTTGTAGAGCTACTTTCATTTTGAGATAAGTTTCTTTCCTCATCTAAGGCATCCAGAGTAGCAATACTGTTAACATTTCCAAAACTCTTCTTTCACATTCTAATTTTTCCCTTTAGATCTTTCAGCTTTAAGATAGAAGAATGGCCCAAATAACCTAATATCTAGTAAACGGTTCCACCATGTTTTGCATACACGAAGGAACTCAGCATGAACCTACTGAACATAATCAAAACGAAAGGGAGTTCACCCATCCAAATTACCAACTTCAAGGAAAATTGGATAATAGTCAGATGTGCTCCTATTCAACCCCACTCATATGAAAATTTAGAAACTCGTACAGAAAAGCATAGGAGAAAGAATTTGACCAAACAAGAAAGACGAGCTTGCTCTCATGTTTGACCATGTAAAAGGCCTCCTTTTCTAGAGGGTCAAAAAGAGATAGAATTCTTCATGCTGGAAGTAAATCTATTACTACTTGAGATTATTCTCTCGATCATCTTACCACATTGAGATTACTCCCAAGACCCAGTTACAATCATGAAAACCTATCAAAACATAAATAAGGGTTGTTCAATAAAATAAAAAAGCCCCGATAGACCCAATGCATTGAAAGTAGTCATTTGCAATGATCTTGGAACTCCATGAAGATTCAACTAATTTTCTATTAACTTCTCTGAATTTTATTTCTTGGACAATAACAAAATTAGGATTAGATTACTATATAAAGTGTCTAACCAAACCACAGTGAGCTCTATCTCTCAAATGTCTACTTGTACTACAGATTTAAATCTTCATTAAACAGTAGTACCTTTAAAGCTCCTTCGGAAAAATGTTTGCTTTGCACCTTACAACTTTCAAGAATCCAAGGTGCTACAGGTATTTACATCTCCTCCTTCAAAGAAATGTGGTCAAAAGTTGAAAAGTCTATTGATTTGACTTCATAAAATCAACCATTTCCCTTTTCTTATTTTGAGGAAACCTCGGACGACCAAGAAACTTTCCTCTCCACCTTTAATTGAGAATATAAGGTTTGCATAGTATATTAAACTCGTTGAACATTACAGAGCATCTATCAACAAATATCCACTGACATGTTTCCATAATAGCCATGTAACTCTCTGAGGAGAAAAGGACAGTGTTGCTGGGACCAGCACCTTTGAAAACTCTATTTTCACTGAAAGAAAGCCACTAAATTTTCCTTTTAACCTTGATTTTATTCACATGATTCAGCCCTCTCACTGTGTAGTTTACCATGCTAATGCAATCATACCATTTAAACCTCCAAAAGAATCCAGCATGGTATTGACGGTTTTCTGTCCAAACCATTTGACCCCACTACATTTGGTTGACAAGCAAACTTGTATGATTTTAAATCTTTGGTGTATGGCTACCTGATGCATGTTGGTTTTGAAGGTTCCAAGTAATTCTAAAATGACAAGTGAAAGAGATTGTTTTTGACCTTATTCCAACCACAATAGCTAGGAACAACATAGGACTTTCGGAAGACAAGCATCCTATAGCTCAAACTTCAAATAAAAAATTTGAACAATCACCAACAAGTATTTTAAAGACAGCTATCTGGTTGATCAAAACCCTGAATTCTAAGCAATGCATTATCTGGATAAAAGGTGAATAATTCAAAACATTAACAAGTAATTGGAGGGCAGAATGAACATAAAATCAATTATTATGAAAGGACCTTCCAATAACTACTATCGTTATGTTCCCTTTTTATCGGGGAGGGGGGATACAAATTTCCCCAAATTAAAAGATACAACAAACGTTTAAATGAAACAAATGCCTAAATGAAGCCTAATGAAGCAAAGAAAATACAAGGCTCTAATCATCAAACGCCAAAAAAATGATCACAATACCATGGGAAGGGCATCTTGAGTTCCCACAAAACAATTCAAGGTAAAACATTACATGTGTCAATGTAGCGCGAAAGCCACCACCCTAAGTACATTAGTTTCAAGACTACCAAAATAATTCATTTTAGTTTTATTACTAAATCTTCTTAGCTGGATGCGCTGTGTCATTACATTAGCAAGAACTAGTCATGGACCTATCATGCCATCAAGAAAGATGCTAAGTATCAAATATTGTTTACAGAACATTAAAGATGTATTCTTGTAATCAACTGCAATGTGCTCTAAATAGAGGCAAAAGAATGTTTAAACAACAATATCACACAAATAGTCATCAGGTATTCAAGTGATTATGATTTCATAAGACAATCCAAAAATTAAAAAGAGAAAAAGAAAATACAAGTTTGGCTTAGTATAAAACAACGAACAAATGTCTCAATCAAACCTTAGGTAGTTGAAGGAGCTGAAACTTTGCCTTTGTCTGAAACAACCTGGTTCTCTTGTGATGGTGGTTGGTAAATTCGTGCTTTCCTCAAAATTTCAGCAACCACCCAACGTTTATGCTTGCTCAACGGCCTAGAAGGGTCTAGTTTAACCTGATATTATAAAATTCAATTTGTTTCATCAGTGGATTAGAAATTATAAACTTTCAAATATTAAAGTACCCTCGGTTCAAGTTCCAGAGAAATAAAAACGCGACAAGATTAATATAAATGAACATTATGCATTTGCAAATTGAACGAACAAACTCTTCAAACACAAAGAACACTCGCGAAAACATGCCAGATTCTTCAATATACGGAGAACATTAGCCATTTCATCCAGTATTACAGTGTAGTCAAGCAAATTACACGATATTGTAACTGAAACTCAAAATCGAGTCGAAAACATGGTTGATTAAATTGGAATGAAAAAGAAAAAATTAATTGGGGAGTAGAAATGGGACTGAATTCTCACCCTGTCACCAATATTGCACTGGTTGTTCTCGTCATGAGCCATGAACTTAGAAGTGCGCTTAACGTAGCGATTATAGAGCTTGTGATAAAACAATCTGTCCACTGCAACGACCACCGATTTCTGCATTTTATTTGAGACCACCATCCCCACTACCTGCTTCATCTTGCCCCTGAGATTGAAACCCCTAAAAAAAAACCCAACAACCCTTTTAAGCTCTAAGCTGCTGCAAACTCGAGGGTTTAGAAACTATCGGGCAGGAACGGCGTGCGGCGGGGCGGCGTACAGTGGGTGGTAGGGTTTAGAAAGGTGAGATACGTTGGTTATGATGTCCGATGACTGGTGCGCGTGCCAAGGCGATGAAAATTATAGAGAAAATTAAATAAAAAATAGAATGTAGATTGTGATAAAAATAAATAAATAAATAAATATATACCTAATTAATTTTTTATAATTATCTAATTAAAAGTTTTAATTTTTTTTTTTTTAAGTTAGACTGTTAGTAAAATGTATTTTTAAAATATTTTTTAATTTTAAAATTTTCATTAACATCTTTTTTTTAAAATGTAAAATTTTTAAATCGGAATAATACTCATAACCTTTATTAAAAATTAAAAAAAATTATCTTTATTTGAAAGGAACTAATGATTCCGGTGTATATACTAATAATAAGAGTTTTTTTTTTTTTTTAATACTTTTGACATTTTTTAAAAACAAAATTAAAAAAATATTAAGAAACTCTAAATCTTCGTCAAGATTTGAAAATCACTCCTTATATTAACAAGGTGCACTTTAATGACTCAATCCTAAGAACTTCATGGTTAAATGTGATTTGCTTTGAGCAATTTTATATTTAGTAATCTCCTAAAAAAATTCTAAGATGCATGTGATTGAAGTGACTTGATCATGTCATTAGAAGAATGCCGGAGCCATCAGATGTCAAATCATGGATATAGGTCGTTATAATTACCCTAGTGAATACGATAAGACAATTGTTCGAGAAGCTTGTTCATGACTATAGTGGAGAAACATATATCATATCCAAATTCTTTGAATGCACAATATTTTCTCGAGACCTAACTACATAAAAAATGATTCTTTTGACATACAAATTTGATGGCGTGTGATACGATAAACAACGACGAATGTTAATTCTAATTTCATATATTATCTCAAATTATGGTTTTCTTTCATAAATTTTTATAACTTATGTAGCTGACATTATCCTGACTTAAATTAAATATACATTAACATATCATTTATTGAGTATGGGGCTGTGTATGGAGGATACCCAATAACTTTCATTGGAATTAAGTACACAATTAATATCGAATATTACGATAGAATGTATGTAAGAAGCCAGAACTAATTCTCATGATCGTTCACTTGTATTTTACGTATATGACCTTTTAGTCGAGAATATAAATTTAATTGAGACGGGTGAGGCGACCAGTTGCAGAGAGATATAAGTGCAAATCCGAGACAAGCAGATGGGTGGAACAGTTGGGCAGCTGAGGTGAGGACTGTGCCTTGCCATTCAATCCATCTCTTGTAGCATTGGTTTTAGCCTTCCTAAGATTACAGCCATTTACTGCTATTATAAATGCATGAGGTTGTTGCAACTTCCATATTTAATTTCCTTCTTCTACCCCCTTTCATTACCTTACCTGTGTAATGAATAATATAATGGTTTTAATAAATTTCGGTTAATTTGTAGAGCTCAGCTCTCTTTAGACACGTCTTGAACCGAGTAAAAAATTCCTGTTTATAGAGATTGTATTCTCTATCCCGTTGCGCACAAAACTAAACCCGGACGAGGATTATATTTTTTTGCTTTCATTTATTCAATTAAATATGTTGAAGATATATATATATATTTTTTTTTTAATTTTAGAAGTTGTTGTTGGATGAAAGTCCAACGTCCTCGGCTCATTTCGAGAATGATCATGGGTTTATAATCAAAGAATACTGTTTTGATTAGCGAGAGACCTTTTGGGAATCCCAAAGCAAACCCATGAAAGGTGAGGCTCAAAGTGAACAATATCATACTATTGTGGAGAGTCGTGTTCATGTAACATGGTATCAGAGCATTTTTTATTTATATAAAAAAAAATTAGTTACATTATTTTTTTTTGGTAGTTGCCTGTAGTGGTGGATGTTTCATTTATAAGAGTTATTATGGATATAAAAGCTTATGGGCGTGACATGAGCTACATTAAAAGTTGGAAGGTCCCCGATATTTCCATTGCTTTCCTTAACCTACACATTAAAAATCCATATTTCCAAGAGTTCGAACCCATATGTGACGATTGGAGAGGGGAACGAGTGCCAACGAGGACACTGGCTTTGAAGGGAAGGTGAATTGTGAGATCCCACGTCGGTTAGAGAGGAGAACAAATTTTTTGTTATAAGTGTATAAAAACCTCTCTGTAGCAGACGCGTTTTTAGAGGAGGAGAGCTCAAAAAGAGGAGTCGGGTCATAAATGATGCGGTAGAATTTAAAGAGAGGGAATGGCATAATTGGTAATTTGGTGAGAATAGAATCCCAAATACAAAAGAAAGAAAGCCTATATTAATAAGGGCCACCCACCACCATTCCAATACCGAAAAAAAAAGGAGGAAGTAGTGAAGTAGTGAAGTATGAGTCTAATCACGGAAGAGGTGAAAGGCAAGGCGGACGAGGTGTACTATGGCGACAAGATCTCACAGGAGAAGACAAGGCTTCTGCTGAAAGAGGTGGGGCTTCCCAATGGGCTTTTGCCATTGAAGGACATAATAGAGTGTGGGTACGTCAAGGAGAGTGGGTTCGTTTGGATGAAGCAAAAGAAGGCCATAACCCACAAGTTCCACAAGATTGGGAAGCAAGTCACCTATGCCAAAGAGGTCACTGCCAATGTGGAGAAGAATAGGGTCAAGAATTTGACTGGTGTTAAGGCCAAGGAGGTTTTGATTTGGCTTACTTTGTCCGAGATCTATGTCGACGACCCGCCCACCGGGAATATTACCTTCCAGATCCCGGCTGGGCTGTCCCGGGCTTACCCGGTCGACGCGTTCGAAATTGAGGAGGAGGCAGGGACGGAGACGAAGAAGAAGAAGGACGTGAAAGAGGAGGAGGAGGTGAAGGAGGTGAAGAAGGAGGTGAGCAATGGAGGGAGTGTGGTGGTGAATGTGAAGGAGGTTTGAGATTGTTTGTTGTAGGGTTCATCACGTGCTACAATTGAGATTAATCTTTGTTGAGCCCTTTCATTCTCATTGGGTGATAATAATTAATATCATATTATAAGTTTTTATTTTCCCGATCCTAATCCTTTTCTCGAACTTCCCTATACTTTTAAACCGTAAGTGGTCGAAATGTGCAATGACCTATAACCATATCAAATTGGGCTTAGTCATAACTAATTGAAATAGATAGGTCCCGTTGAATTAAGCAAAATCAACCCAATTGGGCTTAGTCATAACTAATTGAGATAGATCGACCAAGTTGAATTAAGCAAAATCAACCCAACCAAACACAAATAGGTCGAGTTGAACTAATCGAGACCTAATCCTTTTGCATGTATCTTCTTCCTCAATTTCTTTTCGACGAGATTAATTAATATTGTGAAGAAATTTCAAGACGTCAATACATGTGAAGAAAAACCAACAATATATCGAAAAAATCAGCCAAAAAAATATGAGCTCGAGTTTTCTCCGCACTTTAGCTCGATTACAGTGGACATATTATTGGTGTTCTCGGTACATATGGATAATATTTTTCTTAATGGTTTCAAAAATATAATAAATAATTTAAAATAATAATGTAATTAATGGGTTAATATAGATTTATATTAAAAAGAAAATGGGCCTTGAAATCATTGGGCTAATTTATGCTAGGTTCTATACATTTGGGTCATGGGGTCATGGGTTCAAGTCCTTCCCATGCACATATTTTGACAATTAATATTGTCTATTTCATTCCTAAAGTTTCAAAGAAATATTTTTTAGAAATATTCGTTAATGTGGTTTTTTTTTAAGGTTTGAGCGGGTAAGGGTAATTTACGCTTTTGACCTTGAGTTTAGAAACCCAACTGTTAATAAATCGTGTTATAATATACGGTCTATTAAACTTATAATACATGACTACCACATCCCACGATTCTTAATGTTAAGTTTTGAACAATCAAGCTCGCTTCCAGTTACTTCACTCAACAAGTTTTACAACCATAATAATTGGCACAAAGCGACAGTTGTTGTCATGAGCTCCACTTCACAGAAAGATAGTGCTACAGCTTAGTTTAGCTCGCTGTTTCTAAGATTGCCAACTGATCAAATCGAAAGTAAAAAGAAAAAGTTCAAGAACAACTCGTATCTAATGAAGATGTATGATGCATGTAACCCGATCCGTACATGGTACAGTGTAATGGTTAAATGGGAAAGAGAATGGGTTGTTGGAAAGTATTATTGCAATGAAAGGGAAAGGCCACAATTATTGGGTTGGCTCTCGTGTGGTGTGGCTCTGCCCATATTGGGTCATGTGGGAAAGTAGCAAGGGACTGAGACATCAGAATTAAAGGCCAAATCATATCAAATTGTAGGGTACCCTCCTTATACCATACAATGACGTGGTTCGATCAATCTAAACAAAAATATATTTGTCGGTCAATTCCTACTTCTTGGGTCGAGAGTACATACCGAAATCAATCGAGCTGCTCTTTCCATTTGAGAGAGTTGTTCTAACTCTAGTACACGCTTGAATCCAATGTCATTTCATTATCTACACATTCAGTGAACAGGGTACGTGTCCTATTTAAAAAGAACGTCGACATCGTGCAACAATCACGTAAAAATGAATGAACGGGTATAACAATTAAAACAAATAGACGTCGAGTTGGAACAGTTTGGATCGAGATGAACAAAAAGATCGGTTATCGTGTGCGTTGAAAAGGGATGAATAGAGACAGAGAAAAGGTTAGGAGAGAAGAATTGATTGTGCAGCGTTCATGTATGGTCCTAAAAAATACAACCTTTCTTCATTATTGCTATTTAATTTCTTCTACCACTTGCTCTCTGCCTTCAATTCAATCATTTTAGTATTATAAATTCAATTCATGTACTATTTTTTTAACAAAATATATGTAATATTTTTTAAAATAATTAAAATGATTTTAGGAGAGTTTTTCATGAATTTTTTTTTTTTAATTTTAAACGTATTTTTTAAACAAAATATTAACGGAGAAATTTGGAGGGAATGACTGCGAGTCAAACCCTATGTGGGACAAAACGCACACTTCTGGTCACAGCCAGTCACTTATTTATTTATTTATTTATTATTATTATTATTTTTAATTTTTTAATTTTTAATTTTCTTTTGGTGTTATGTCGAAAGTCCTATTTTTCCATATTTTTATTATGTTATGAATTTTAAGGGACCTAATTTCGGGCTACCATTAAAGCCTCTTCAACAATCCAAATTTTCAATGTTACTTTAATTAAATGGTTTTAAATGATTAATGTTTATTTTTATAAAATGATTTTAGAATTATTAAATTACCAAAAAGGACACTACTTTTGAAAAAAAAGAAGAAGAAATAAGTTATTAGTTCTTGGACTATTTTTTATTTTTTTTATCAAAAATATTTATTTATAATAATTACAAAGTTTACGAATATTTAAGTCTATAGCAAATTTTAGGATAAAATATATTTAATTGATTTATCGTATCGGTCTTACTTTTAGAAAGAGGTCAAAAAGTCAGCATATGGGAGAATTCAGGAACCTAACCATTTATGTAGTTGGCTAACTACGAGACACGTTGACAAATAATTAAATAAGAATTAAATGAGATGTTTAATAGCTGGATCATTTTCATAAGAATCGTGAACTAAATATTATTTCAAATATCAATCGCATTAACTACTTTGACCAAAACTTAGGAAATAACCGGGTATTTTCTAAGATTGGATACACATTTTCATAAGACAAACCATATGGTAAACAAAAAAAAAATGAAGAAAATAAATGAAAAGAATAACATTTGTGTCCACTAACCTATGACTAAGAAAGATGCAAAAATAAAGATGTTATGGAAGGTCCCATCAAATTACCAAACAACTTGGCTTTGGTTGAAGAAATTATACAAGTCTAAGTTCCTTTATAAAAGTGAAAAAGCTAAGCTAAAAAAAGTAGAACCTCCTTTCTTTGGTTAGATTTGGGTGTTTCTGGGTGTTCGGTGAATTGTTGCGATGTTTGTATATACCTAAAACTAAGGGATTTTATATGTACGAAAACTTTACATAATTGTAGGATTTATTTATTTTTGGGTATGAGAATAATATTGGAACTCATGATACGACCTTGTGGCAGTTATCTATGTGTGTGCATCCAAATGATACCATCTCTCCATGATATGGTGTTAAGGTCGAGAAGGCGTGCAAAGATCGTGACAAGGAGGGATTATTAGCTACCGGGGGAGACGCACTCTTCATGTTCATCCGTAGGGCGGGTGAATATACCAAAATTTTACATCCACTAAATTAGGAACTAAACATATTTTGTATTGTTTAGAAGTCCAAATGTTGGTTTTGTGAAGCTTTGTTTTGAATTAGTGGTTGGATAAGGAGTAGTTTGCTTTAAAAGATGCGTTTGTTCTGTCATCTTTTTTATCTTTTCCACACTGTATTGATGCTGAAAGTACACATTATCATCTTCTTATCTTCTTTATCTTTACAAAAAAGTTCCTTTCTGTAAATCTACAAAAACAAAGCAGAAGAGAGCAAGACGACAAGGCTTCATATAATTGCACAACCGATCATATTCAAACCACAACAATGGTTGACTACAACAACAACAACAACAACATCTTCAGCCTGCCTCCTTTGTGTTCTCTTCATTATTTGCAATACCCATTTCACAAAATGGTCATCAAAGTTAGTCAAATTTGTCCTCTTCTTCATACACCACAACAACAACAACATTGAAATTAACAACCTTTTTCATGCAAAATGGAAAAGGATTGAGAACCACTTCCCTTGATTTCCTCATCAATGTTTCCCATTTCTCCCTCTCTCTTGTCTTTTCAAAATTTCAACCCTTTTTCTTCTTCTAGTAGAGTATGCTTTTGTACTAATCTCCCCCCAACCCCCAAATATTAGGAACTTCTTTGACAATTGAATTGTGTTGAATCAAACCTTGTGGGGTGGGTGGGGGGGGGGGGGGGGGGGGGG
>NW_019268525.1:5467514-5470878 GCF_002738365.1 Cucurbita moschata | reverse complement strand
GGGGGGGGGGGGGGGGGGGGGGGGGGGGGGGGGGGGGGGGGGGGGGGGGGGGGGGGGGGGGGGGGGGGGGGGGGGGGGGGGGGGGGGGGGGGGGGGGGGGGGTGATGTTCTAGCGTTTTTTGCTCGTGTTTCTGGCAATGGCGCGCCGAGGTTTTACAAGCCGAGAAGAATGTAGTAAATGAGAGTGATTGGAAGTGCTATTAACATCCCGAATATGACTCTACACGCACCCAACAACGAGTAAAGATTGATATTAGTTAGTTAGGAAACAGCATCGCAACAAATCAGACACAGAATCTAACTTTGTTAACATGTCAAGTCAAGTTAAAGTAAGTATTCGGTTGAATTTGTAAGAAACTTACGCGGTGTTGAGGATGGCAGGATGAACGTTGTACTCTTTAGCAAAAACAAAGGGAACAATGCCTTGGGGTAATGCAGCCTGCAAAGATCATATTAGATCAACATAGTTGGAGTCGCTATAAGTTTCGTTAACGGTGAAACGAACAGTTCGAGTAACCTGAACAATGGCGACGCGGAGGAGATTGCCGTGCAGGCCGATAGCAGCCGAAGCAGCTGCCATCACAGCCGGGCCAGTGAGGAACCTCACTGCCATGGCAAAAGCAGCAACGGAGTTTCCACAAGCTATTAGTTTCGGTTGTAAAGCCATGAATATACCTTTGGAAGGGAAACAAAAACCAGAGAGAGAGAGAAGAGTCATTTGGACCAAAAAAAGATGAATTTAATGAGAATCATTTCACAATGTAAAGGGGACGGCAGAAGAGTCAACAGCAAATGTGACCATATGAAACTTAAACCACCAGAGACACTGACGAGTGGACCCACATGTTGGGTGGTAGAGATCCATTTGTAGTGAAGAGGATAAATATTTATGGATTTGGTTCGTGACAGAGAATGTGAGAAGCAAATGGATGGTTCCTAGTTGGTGTTGGCAGTAAGGACCAAGCCATAATTTCAGACATAGACAACAACAACAACCTAATATCTGCCTAATTTAATCTAACAAATCACCATTGCTAACGGGAAAATTTGAAAAACTTCCCACACAAAATGTATCCTTATCCGTCCATGATCCCAAGCCCACTGCTATTAGATACGGTCCTCTTTGAGCTTTTCCTCAAAATTTTAAAATGCGTATACTAAGAACAGGTTTCTACATTCTTATAAGGAATGTTTCTTTCCCCTCCCCAACTGATGTGGGATCTCACAATCCACCCCACCCCCCTGGGCGTTCAACGTCCTCACTGGCACGCCTCACGATAACTGGCTCTGATACTATTTATAACAGGTCAAGCCCACGGTTTAGTAGATATTGTCCTCTTTAGGCTTTTCTTTCAAGGGCTTCCCTTGAGGTTTTAAAACACGTTTTACTAGGGAGAAGTTTCCCCACCCTTATAAGGAACGCTTCGTTCCCCTCTCCAACAACCGATGTGGGATCTCAGGGTACTTTTCCAAATCAGAAAACTAAAAACTGAGAACTCTATCAAGCAACCAGAGATGAACACGTTTGCAAGCATATAAAAGCCAATAGAAACTTGTAGGAGATGGATTTGACTCACCTAAGCTGAACATAGCCATTCCAAGCCCAGCATCAGAGAGTATGGAGATTGATTGCGCTACTATTTTAGGCATAGACACATGCCAGCTGCAAATGAACACACAAAAAATGATTCAAACTTGAGGGCTAACAGAGAAAACAAGAGCACATCCAAATCAATGGCTTCAAAGTTTAAACACAGTACCGAAAGGCAATAAGAGCCCAAGCAAGGCCAACGAGACTTGAATATGTGTTCGGATTTCTAATAAGCTTTCGCCACACCATGATTAAGATCAAACGTGTCATAACGCTCGTCGGAGGCATTTGTTTCGCCGCCCCACTCTCCGGAGCTGTGGCGGGGGCGCTGCCGCCTGAGCCCAGCTTGAGGAGTCCAATAGGACCCTTTTCTTCTTTCTCATCGTCTACCTCAACTCTCCCTTGAAAGTTCAACTCCTCCCCTCTGAACCCCTCACTTTCAGCAACTAATTAATCATGATCACAACAATAGTTTATCGTTAAATGCATTGAAATAAGCTTTGTGATTATTGGGTTTTTGTGTTCTTTATGATTCTACCTTTCTTCTCCCCATTCTGCGGGTGATCGGCGATGAACATCCTGATTTCCTTGGCGTTCTGATCGGAGCGTCCTGTTTGTTCAGTAGCTCCTAAATCGGACCCGCCGAATACATGAAGACCGTCGGTTTCTGAAACTGGCGAAGCGCTTGAACTCCATACGAACATGTGAAGCTCCTTAGCATCATGGCTGGCTTTACTCGTCGGACCGCCGTTCTGTGGCAGCGGCTGCTGGGCTGGCTGTGTTTTACCGCTTTTTGTAAACTCTGGATTCGGCGCCGGATAGAAACCGAACCTCGGAGAATTCGCCGTCGGAACAGCAGAACTCTCCTCGAAATTCGACGGCCGAGGCGTCGGACCTCTTGACGATTGAACGGAATACAATTCCGGTTGGCCAAAATTCGAGTGCCGTCCTTGATATCCCATCAGAGAGTAGAAATCCGAGTGGTTAAAATTCGAACCTCGTGGCGTAGGGTTTCTCGAAGAACTTAAACTGTAAATCTCCGCTCCAGTGAGATTCGACGGCCGAGGCGTCAACGCCGGGAGCGAACAAGGCCCTAACGACCGCCGTGAAGCGTTAGATTTCCTCACAGTGACATGAAGCTTGCCGTCGTTGCCAATTTCAGCGTCGGTCTCAAGAAAATCCCTCCCGTCCAACGAAACCACATCGGAATCGACCTTGAAGGACACAATGGAGGCCGCAGTTTCAGGAAATTGCTCCATAATAAGAATCTTCGCTCCACGATACTCAAACAAAAAAAGCAGAAGCGTGTACCAGATAATGCACTGCATAACAACAACCTGAACCATCAAACTCCCAGAGTTACCTCCATACATAGCCTGTAGCAGAGGAATCCCCATGACGAGAGTATTCGGCAGAGTTGAAAGCGAAAAGATGGTAATCATCCACTCCATACTCCCATTTTTAGTGAAATTCGCCCAAATCGTAAGGGCAACGAGCATAATAATCTTCTGCAGAGTATCAGCAGCAATGAACCGAAAGTTCATAGCATAAGGATCATTATTAGAGATGAAATGGAAGGAAAGCAAGGGTACGGCAAAGATGGCAACAAAGCGGTTGATACCGGAGCACTGATCCGGCGAGAAGATCCTCCACCAACGAACAGAGCCGTAAGCCAAAATCATGGCCACGTACAGAGGAATCACCGCCGTCAGGACAGTGTAGAGGTCCTTCCCGGTGATCATCTCCGGCGAGACAAAAAAAAAAAAAAAAAAA
>NW_019268525.1:5465935-5467460 GCF_002738365.1 Cucurbita moschata | reverse complement strand
AAAAAAAAAAAAAAAAAAAACAACGAATGGGAGCTTCTGTAGAAGCTAGAAATTGAAGAGATTGAAAACTCGATTGATGATAGAGGGCAGATTTGAGAAGATTAGGGGAAGAAGAAAACCGTTGGATAACGAACCGTAGAGAGAGAGAGAGAGAATTATTTGGATGGTTGCAGAGGTGCTAATTACAGAGTGGAAACTGGGTTCCACTGTGATTAGGCTTCAGAGAGAGAAAATTTGGTGATTTGTGGAGGGAGAGAGGGAAGATGGAGGAATATGTATTTATAGAGCAGAGCAGAGCAGAGCAGAGCAGAGCATAGCATAGCATTAGCATTAGCATAGCAGAGCAAAAGGAGATAGATTGAGAAGGATACTGTGGCTGAGAAGTGAGCTGTGGTGGGTTTTGGGTTCTTTCTTTTACCACTTTTTTGGGCTTTTCTTTTAGGGGACCATTCCCTACACAATTGGGACACTCCGCCTTTAACTAACCATACCATGTGCTTCTCTTCACTCTTAACTCAACCCTTGGGTTAACTTTTAACTCACCTTTCCCACTTCCACCATCATATAGTAAAAGTAAAATAAAATAAAAAGATTTTAATATAGTCGAAGTTTGAAAAATAAATAATATAATATACTTTTACTATTGATTCCGAAAATAATATTATTAATTAATTGAATATCTTTTTAATGTCACATTGCTTAAATGATATGGTACAACATGACATGTAATCGTACATAGTGTATAATTATTTGTCTCAATAACTCATGTTTATCCTTTGAGAGTATACATGCATGAACATAAATTCATGACTAATTATTGTTATACCATATATTAATAAATTCATAACAACAAACCTCGTAGCTGCGTGAAGAAGTTGTGGCTATGTGGGCGCCATACGCTGCCACAACAAAGAGGAAAGATCGGTCCGACCAAAACTCACTGCTTATCAAGTGGGTTCACGCCATTGCTACTACCAAAGAGAGGGCGGGAACAATTTGACTTCCTTTTATCTCTATATACCCTATATATTTTTTTCACCGATCTCTTTGGATTCACCTTACATCCCAACACATTTTGTTTACACATAAACAACATTTAAATTCAAAAGCATAGCTTAGAGCATAAAACATCAATTATCATTTTAAAATTCGATGGTTATCTCTTCAATTTAAACTTTTAAAAAGAAAAACTTGGATTTCAAAAGTTTAAATCATTAAGTGAATTTATATATTAAAAAGAATTGTTTTTAAATTCTTTGTCGCATAAAGTTAGCATTTTAAACGACAACATCTGTAAGCTTTTTCTATATCGTTATCAGTCAAAACATGGAATATAACTTTGCCATCTATTATATTCAACTAATTTTGAAGTTTCTATATTCGAATCTTCCCTCCAAATGTAGAGAATTAATCTATACCATTAACTTTGTCAATATCATATTTTCACTTATCTAAAATCGACTTTCCATCTAACCTTTAAATAAGAGTTAATGTGCTAGACATTAAAAAAAAAAAAAAAAAAAAA
>NW_019268525.1:5446028-5465464 GCF_002738365.1 Cucurbita moschata | reverse complement strand
GCTAGACATAAAAAAAAAAAAAAAAAAAACACAATAAAATAAATGGACACAACTTTGAAAGACAGTCCATAAAAATCTATTGAACAAACTTGTAATTTAACAGACTTGCAATTTAATCCCAGAAGAGGGAGAAAGAGCATGCTTGCGGAATAGCAAGGCAAGGTTATTTGTCCTAAATAGCACTATCTATATTAAATAGTAATTAAAAATGACAATTTACTTCCACTTTCAGCCACAACATTTATCAGGAAGTTATGAAAGTCATTATTATAACCTGAATCTTGCACGAAACCTCAACAAATACCGACTCTGGTTTCCATTATGATTTGAGTAGAACATGCACATTAATCATATTTCAGTCAAGCACTCAGCCCTATCCATCCTATCCAAACTAGTAAAAAGAAATAACACATATATACACCCATCAAAGGCAATACTTCAATTAACTACTACTAGGAATTTGAAATCTATTCTCACAAGTTAGTACCTATCCTACTAAAAATTTAGAACTATTTATTTTCTAAAAAAATTAATAGAACTCTTTCACTCTTTCTCTATTCCACTATTCTAGTTGTAAAATATATATATAGGTGGTCACTAAGAGATATTCACTCACTAGTGTCTAGTGAGTAGGTAAGTATTAAAAAAAAAGAAAGAATCTCCCTTTTTTCACGTCCTTTCTGCGTTCCTCTTTCTTACTTGTGAAAGATTTAATAGTGGTCAACATCAGATAACTCTAAGACACTCTCCATAAAAAATAAAAAATAAAAGTATTTTGGGGGTAGGGGTGGTCATGTACGTTTTCTTTTGAGTTTGTTGAAATTTGGTTTCATTAGTTGAGTTTGAGTACCTGTGAAGCCTTGGTCTCGGGCCAGAACTGGCACCAATGGGATTGGTGGCTTCTTCGTTGGACTATTTGGATCAACCAAGTCAATGCTGATGGTATTAGGAGATGTAGCCTTAGTTCTCTGTCTTGGTATCTCAAGTCTCTCTAAAATCCTTGACGTTTTCACAGCCAATTGTTTGTTGCCATCGGGTGGCGAGAGAGAAAATCGATCCAGCTTGTCTTTGGAGACATAAACTGGACATGTTTCAGGGAATTCATGGGTAACTAGCTGCTCCCAAGTTTCAGCAACTCCAGCTTCTATGCAGTCCATTGCGGTTACAATTTCAACGTCTTTTACAGAGTTCACAATTCCTTTCAAATAATCTGGGCCGTTTGATTCATTGCCGTAGGTTCCCTCTTCTGACCTAGGAGTTAATGACCTGGCATATAACACCAAGAAAAATCTATTTTTCAGCTCTACTACTCATCATTATAACAAAAATTTCAAGAAGTAAATTAAGGGCTACGCAATTGGGAGATACAGAATGTGGTCAATACATTATTGTTTCTGAAATGTGATGGCGTATCAAGTTTGATAAGAAAACCCGACAAATTGCCTTGAAATGTGGGACGTGGCACAGAAATGTGACACATATTATTGAAAGCTACAGTGTTGTACGTTATCTTTGTCTCTAGGAAATTATTTGACATTAATTAGATTTCAGAGAGGAGAATAATCGAAGTCCGAGAAGCTCAAACGTTCTTTGATCAGAAAACCAAGATGGATTAGATTTCGTTTGACTCTGACAGCTTTGTTTCAATGCTGCATCGCCAGTCCAAAAAGTAGAGCCAGCGAGGGTATTATATTCAGAATTTGTTTCTAGTTTTGTAATTTAATTCCAAAACCCTTTTGAAATCTTTTCCAAATTTTGGAAACTAAAAGAAATAATGTTTACGTTTTCAACCTTTGACAACAATTTCAAAAACTACTTCTAACGAGTGGAAAACTAAATAAAGAAAACTGTGTTCCAAATAGTCTTCATTAGTTTAATTTTGAAAAAAGAAAAATTAGAATGTAATTAAAAAATCCATTACCACCTTGGCTAATGTAAAAGAGCTATAATATACACGAGGGAGGAGAGGATTACTACCTGAACTCCAAACTTTCTTTCACAAGAACGTTCAACTTTTGGTGGAGGCCTCTTTCATGCATCAACGGATTGTAGTCTTTTAGTTCAACCTAAAGATGAAAGAAGGTACTTTTAATCCCCACGAAGAAATAATTTGAGAGAATACCATAATTGCATCTTGCATATTTCTCAGATTGTATAATAATGCACCTAAAAATGTTTAGACAAATTCAACCTTCTCCAACGAGACAAGAATGGAGCTTTCGATCTCGTGGCAAACATGAGCCGTAATCAAAGTCTTGATGTCTGGTACATAGAGAACTTCCTCAGAGCCAGCAAGACGCTGCAATTTTCCCTTAATAATTCAGAGATGAATTGACAAGAAAGCTTAACCAAATTGTGTTTTGCACTCTTGTTAGTTGATCAAAAGGAATAGATTCTAAATCAAAATGATAAAACATAAAATCATTGGTGAAGACAGTAATCATTATATAAAGAACAGTAAACGCTCCATATGTCAAAAGAGAGATTCGATTATTACCCTAAGAAACATTGATCCATTTTGTGATGGCTGTAGAATATAATAGCAAGGGAAAGTAGATTCATTTAAGGTCTCCATATTCCAATTTGATAGGCAAACCAAACCCTGATCTAGTGAGTGGAGAGCACCACAAAGTCCTCGAAAAGCTACCAAATAAATAAAGGAATAAAGAAGTAATAATATATATATCAGTGTCATCTGAAGCCAGAGGCAAAGGGATGATAAGGGGACGTTATATAAAGTATATAAGGAAAAGCACATTGAAAAAATTAAATGGAGGTTGTCCTATGCACCTAAAGCGTTCAACTCAAACTCATCGTTTCCTGCTGAAGAAGATTCTGATGATGGAACCACAACATAGGAGGCTCCCATAATAACACCTACATCAAACTGTCAAAACTTAGAAAAGTGATTCCATAAAGCGTTTGTTGACTACTACTTCTTGATGACAGAAATTAAAGGTTGGGAAGAAAATCAAAGATGACCACCAGCCTTTAGTGTACGAGTAATCATTAACATATGATATTTTATGATTTATGTCATGATCTGGGTTAGTCAGAAAAGTCATAAGCCCATAACCTGAAAGTCAACTCAAGGGAAACGAGAGTAGGGTTTTTATTATTATAAAAATAAAAGTAGGTAAGATAACAATTATTAATGATACTTTGCATAATGGTTATAGGTAACAGGGTCTAACTTTGGTTTGAAAAATTATTTTGGAAGAGCATAGATGTACGAAGCAAACGTGAGCAGTCAGCAGAGAAAGACGAGTAGTAATTGAGCTCAGGATTTTTCCACGTACGACTTGGGTAGTGGAGCACCAGAACAGGAAAGTATCAGACATACTAAATTCAGCATACATTCCCTGATATTTCAGGGAAAATTCCCAGACAGTAAACATGTCAATATAGAAGGCAAATGGGAGGGAAATTGACAGAGCTTCAGAACCAACTTACTTTCGCATAAGGTTCCCAAGTTGGTTCGTTGTATGATGTCAAATTTAATTTGTGAAGAATTTGGTTGAGACTTGGTAAGACACTGAGACGACGGCAGAAACAGGATTGATTTCTCCCCAACTTTCGTTGTGTTTTTCATTACGTCAGAGGTTTCCAGAAAATCCCCGCTGATTGCACAGGAAGATTCCTTCATCTCTTTTTTTCTGTAGACTTCTAATGGCATACCATGACATCTGCATGTCTACAACATTTTCAGTAACAGTTAAAATTCTTGCCCACGGCCTAAGAATGCAGAATAAAGCTACCAAAGCATTCAATTTGATACTTGATACTTTTCTCTAGTCCTACTTAGGAGGATATGAAGTCTATAATTGAACTCCCAGATATGGACATGATTATACCATTTTAGTTGGCAACATTTCCAAATAAAAATGGTTCAATTTCAAGCTATTTCTTTTCATTAGAAATTTCAGCATCCTGACAGAACTAAAATGACATTCAAATACGAAAGGTAAAGAACTACAAGATAAACCAAATATTTCGAGGTACTTGAATCCTACCCTCTTGAGAACTCTGCTGCTAGGCAAAAATGGAAATAAATCCATGAATGCTCTGACAAACTAATGAGCTCGGTTAGCCATTTACTTCTCTATTGAAGAAATTGAGTGAGCTTGTCAGCAAATATGAGAAAATACCACTCTTTTATTTTAAACCCTCTCCGGAACTAATTTGAAGTGTCTACTCATCCTTGCCTGTGATGTAACATGGCTCACTTTCACAATTACATACTAAGTTTCGGAGACTAGATTGTCCCAAATTTGAAAGAACCTCGATGAAATAAAATCATTAGTTCAATGGAATTATCATGGTCAAATGTGTTTTTTGATCCAAATTTATTTTCCCATCAGAATGTGCAGAAGTGGTTACTCTACTATTAGGTTGCGTGACAGGAAAATTTAAACAAATAATCAATAATCTGATTGAAAGAATATACCTGACAAGGGAGAAACCCATCAATCATCTGCGTGACAGTCATATACAAGTTGCAGGTTATCTGGTTCGTGGAATAAATGAGGTTTCCTTTGAAATCAAAGCAAGCTATTAATGGTTCTTTCATATCATCCTTGAGGTCGTGCAACCATTGTCTCACAAGGCTTTGAAATACTCTGACATCTGCAAATTTGTAAAATATTTTAAACATTAGCTCAATCCACTGCCAATAGATAACTACGATGAACTACGTATAGGAAAATTTAGAAGATTGCAGTTTGTGGTGTGAAGGTACCTAAAGAGGTGAAAAAATGAATCCAGAACTATAGTAAACAATTATGGTTAAACAGACCGATAGACAATTGAGGAAGAATGATTTCTTAATGAAGACCAACTTATAGACCAAGAGGACTGATGCTGATATGCATTAGCCACCCCCAATGTTCAATGGAGTAATATCCTTTATACAATCTTCCCCATTATCAAGATGCAACGACTTCCATTTTTTACATTGGATCAGAAAAGGTTGAAAATTTTCCATTGTAAATGAACAAGATAAGCATCAACTATTAAGAATTTGTGGAATTGTTGTTTCTTACGAGTTAAAAGTAAGCACGTGATAGATCACCACAGTACTCAACGCCCACAGAGTTGGGAAATCTCATAAGTTCTCAGAACTTTCTTTTCACAAAATATGAGTAGGAGAGTAAACCATTGTTCTACGTCTACCTGGAAGGTATAATTCAAGAAAGCAGCCATCAATGTCAGAAATGCGTCTAATTAGCCCGTTAGCATCCTCTTCAATGAAATTGAGATGGCTCGATTTTTGCTTAAAGATGACAAACTCAACTGAAACACGCATATTAGCCGCCTCCTGAGGAAAATAAAAACACAATCCAAAAGAAAAAGCCCTTAGACTTATCATCCAAATTGAAGATGAACCAAAATCTTAGCAGTTCAGCTAAATAAATGGCCAACCATAAGTGTCTTTTCCAGGTGGGAATCCAAATCGTAGTGTGCATATGCGCTTAGTACAATCACTTTCCTCTTTACATTTCCCCCTCCCCATGAGTATAGAACTTGATCACTTAAAACAGCCGACAATTTCACATCTATCAGGTAGCAGCCAAATTCAATTCAATAAATATTCAACAGAAATGCCAGTAAAGTAGTTATTACGGGAGATACCGCGACAATAGACGGTTTCGTAGTCATTAATTTGGGGAATAAAGCCATCGGTTGGCAAATTCTCTACAGCACGGTGGAAGTCACGGAGACTAAAAATTCTATTAGGAGTGTAAGCAACCTCCAACTGTTTAATTCAGTAATGGATACACAACCACAAACGAGCAATTTCAACTTCAAATTCGGTTAGCCAAACAATTCAGAAAAGAGTAAACTAACGAAATCTATCAGGAACAAAAATTTCAAACGCCTCTGATCTAATAGCGCCTGCCTATATCTGTGTGTGAGCGTGAGTGAAAGTTTTTGCATATCCATACAAGAGCATCATCAGGACCAGAGGACGCATTCTTCAAGACGTAGCACAATCCGATCCTACCAGCCGATGACGATGATGATATAGCATAAAGATTGGCAAGCTGCAACAAGGACTAACAGAAACAGATGAACACAATACACAATCGTGAGATTCGTCAGTCGGAGATAGAACGAAAATGAAAGCTTATACAAATTTGAATCCAAATTGTCCTTACATCCGTTAAGCCGCTGAGGATGGGAGGAGGCAAGGTTCTCAAATCTAGCAGAAAACACAGCAGCGCCATTTCAGGCTCGCGAATTCGTTTTCACTTTGCTTACAGTTGCCACTGATTTGGCGCGAAAATTGTTCAGTACAGAGACAAGCTTAAACGAGAACGATTCTGTACCCGGTCCTGGCGCTCTGTTTCTTAACCTGCTCTAGGCCCATTGGACTTTATACATGTGAGCAATATTGGTAGAGATTAATAATTTTGTAAATTTTGTTTTTAAATTTTAAAATAATTTTGAGACTCAAATTTTGTAATTGTTAAATTATACAAAAGTTTGTCTAATGTCTCTCGGTGCGGAGGAGAACAAACCACTATTTAATTTACAAGGGTGTGGAAACCTTCCCCTAGCAGACGCGTTTTAAAGCTTTGAGGAAAAGTCCAAAGAAGACAATATCTCCTAGCGGTGGATTTAGGCCGTTACAAATGATATCAGAGCCAGACATTAGATGATGTGCCAACCTTCTCACTGTTCCTCGAAGGGGGGTAGACATCGATATGCCAGCCTTCTCATTGTTCCTAGGAAGGGGGGTAGACACCGATGTGCCAGCCTTCCCACTGTTCCCCGAAAGGGGAGTAGACATAAGACGGTGTGCCAGTAAGGACGCTGGCCCCAAAGAAGGTGGATTTGGGGGCAGTCCCACATCGGTTGGAGGAAGGAAAGAGTGCCAGTGAGGATGTTGGGTCCCGAAGGGGGGTGGATTGTGATGTCCCACATTGGTTGGGGAGGATAACAAACCACCATTTATAAGGGTGTGGAAACCTTCCCATAGCAGACCCATTTTAAAACCCAAAGAGGACACGAACAATATTTGCTAGCGGTGGATCTGGGACGTTACAGTTCCATTATCACTAAAAAAATATTTTTTGAAAGTTTTGTTTTTTTAGATTATTTTTATTATATTTTATGTTTTTCATATTAAAAAAAGGGTATTTTTTTTAACTTCATTTTTTCTTCTTTTTTTTTTAACTTTTTTATTTTAAATGAAATTAAGTGTTAATAGTAAAATGGATTAAGTCATCTAACTACAGCTGATTTTGTGACACGTGGAACTACATCGACCATTGAGCCAGAACCAATCGCATGGACACGAAACTGGCCACGTTCCTATGCCACTGCCACAAATATTAAAATATATTTATTTATTGAATTTAATGGTTATAAACTCAAGCCCACAAATGAAAAATTAGTTATTGCAAAAGTTACTAATCAATTTTTCATCCATTTCATTTCATTTAATTAAAATTTATTGTATTCTAATTTTTCTTTTATTTTTCAAAATTGATAAAAAAAAAATTAAACATTAACCGAAAGTTATGATTCAAAAGAATATTTATAATCTTAATTTTTAAAAACAAAAAAATCAAATTAAATCTGCCCGTTTTAAATTTATTAAGAGAGGTAACGTGACCATGTCAAAGGGATATATCGAGCCTTCAGATGCCGAATTCAAATACTAATTTTTAATCAAAATCCTAAGCATAGATCGTTATAGTCAATCCCTATCCAATCCAAATTTATGATTGATTGAACAAGTTAACAACTTTTCACGAGTTATTGCAGGTTGATTAGTCTTCCATCTAGACAACTTGATTAATGAAATCATGTGAGAGTACTAATGAATTCCTCCTCCACATAAGCATTCAATTTGAGTTAGATAATTTAGTTGAAGTTCGGGATAAATAACTAACTTAAATCTAACTCAACTAGTTGGTTCATTAAAACTTCTCGAATCCCTAAACCTTTTATGGAACTAAAAAAAAAAAAGTTGTAAAGTCACGACAATCGGACTAAACTAAATCAACTTAAATATGATTGACTTGACTAGTCAGACATCTCGAAATTTCTACTTTTGGTTAAGATGTCTATGTCTAAATTGGTAATTTCACCACAAATATGGTATGAATGTGGGGAGACCACTAGACTCCTAATATACATGTATACCACCAAGCCATGCATAGCCACATGGGTGGGCTCCCAATTTGAAGGCCTTCTTCCTCATCCCATAAAAAGGATGACACAAAAATGAGCCAAGGGGGAAGTTTTGGCAAGCAAGAGATGTTGGGAAGTCCCTTTTGCTCATTTCGAGTTTTCTTTTTTAACCAAATTATCTCGGAAACGAAACTTTCTTTATAAAATTGCGTTTTAAAATTTTGGAGGGAAACTCATAATGAAAAGCCTAAAAAAAACAATATTTGCTAGCGGTGAGGTTGGACTATGACAATCATTCATCGTCACTCATTGAATTAGAGGTTCTAACAAAACTAAATAAGAAGCTAGCCCATTTGATCAATAATAGAGTAGACGTCGGAAATTTATGATTGGAATCCAAAGCTTTGATTGTAGGTGGAAGAAAAAGAAAATTAAGTTACAATATTAATTTGAGCGACCATCGCAATAAATATACTCAAACTATATAGACGATTCATTTAAGTAGCACTTACTCGAGGACCCCAACATCTACATCGAGCTACACACTCAATATCATAAAGTTTCAAATTTTATTAAGGGTAAATAAAAAATCTAGCCTTTATATTTTTAAATATTAATTTAAAGAATTCACAAATAGTTTTTATATAATTTAAGAAAGATATTTAATAGTTAAAATGAGTTTAATTAAATGTAACGTTAATTGAGAAAATAATTATGGCGGGAGGGCCCGCCAAATATGAGAGAAAGGCGGGATGGAGGCACGGACGGGGCACGTGGGGGACGATGGATGATTAATTTCTTGTCCTTTTTGTTCTTGTCTTTTATTACGACAGATTCATGCATTCACAGCTTCCCAGTAAAATTCTTGAATCATCATAGCTTCAGTTCCCCATAATAATGATAATTAATAAATAATAATAACTTTTCACCAAAGTCTCCAATGGCCCATTCGTATCACTTAATCAATAATTTTAGGATAATTATAATAAATAATTTTAAAATATAACCTTTTTTTTTTTATTATAAATAATTTTGAGTATTTACTTCAACACAATAGCCATGTTTAATATTTGAATTAATAACGTGTGTATTAGATAAGCCAATTAGTAATAGACCCCATCGGTTGATAGTCTTATCGCTAATACAATTCAATTATCGCTAGCCAAAGTTGCTATTATTGTGTTGGCTTCTCACTAATTTACTTTTTAAAATTTTAAAGGTATATATATATTTATAATAATCTACAAAATATACCATACATCAATTCTCGTATTGATGTACTAAATCATATCATTGATATTTTAGGTAACGAAAGGATATATGAAGACGTTGTTTACGCACCTAAATAAAAGAATGATACATGAATAAGCCGATACCACGTTCGAATGAAAATTATCATAAATATAAGATAAACGAGAAAGACTTACATAAAATAAAAGTTACTTGGTACACTGATTGTAGCAATAAAGTGCATTTTTTCCTGTGGTTCGATCCTATGAATTTTAGGTCTATAGTCATTGATATCAATAATTAATTTATAAATTATTATAAGCTAATACGTTTTAAATTGCATATAATTATGTCTAATCTAAATTATTTGAGAAAAATTAATCAAATTTTTTTTTGAAGAGAATAATACGAAAAAAAAAATGAAAGGGTAAATTTAAGTTTAATCCAAAAAAAAGAAAATTAGAAAGTTGAAACGGCGTCGTAAGGGGGATCCAAGTGTCGGAAATTATGAGTTTGGCAATCCCACTTAAGCAGATATCAATATAAAGACAAGAACCAAAAAGGCAGGTGCACATGTTATTCTTCGCTTCAGGCCGAACCCTTGGATTAATCAAATCAACTTCCTATTAATTAATTAATATATTTTTACTATTTTTTCTACCATATTGCCTTTTTTCCCGGAAAAAGAAACACATATTTAACCAACCTCAGATCCAAAGAAAATAAAATTAAAAAAAAAAAAGGTTAAATTTCAAATTTAATATTCCACCTTATAATAATAATTTAAATTTAAAATTTCTTTTTATAGCGAGGAATCCAAATTTCATAGTATATACGAACTAATTTATTTTTTAATAAAAAGAATCTAAATCTAATTTTGAGGCTATATGAGCGAGTTTTCATGTTTTTGTATTTATTTATTTTTAAAAAATGATATAATTAATTTTTTAAATAAGAATAATTTTATTTAAATAACTATATATTTAGTAACAAAAAGTTTATAATTTAAAATTGAGAGTAAGCATGGTGGCCATTCCCGAAAAAATAAATATTTAAGGAACCTCAGATCCGAAGAAGATAAAAATAAAATAAAATAAGAAAGAGCCAATTGTTCCGTTTACGGACTTCAAGAACAAAGATCAAAAAGCGACATTTAAGAACACAGTGAACTCTGCCTCTGAAAGAGAGAGAGAGAGATTTGTGAGATTTGTGAGATTTGTGCTTTCGCTCGTAACACGCTTGCTTCGAGATTCCATCAGCTACTTGCAAGTAAGTGATATCTCTGAATTTCATTTCTGTCATTCAGACTGTTTCGTACTTGGGAGATTTCGAGAGGAGCATAGTCGTTGCCATCTAATCCAGACTTGCAGCCTCTGCGTGTCATGTTCTAAAGATATGTTGCTGTGAATGTGAATGCGAATGTGATTGTTTCGGTTTTGTGGCTTGATAAGGTAAGTTTGTTCATGATCCAAATCTGTAGCAAAATCTGTACTGGATTTTTCGAGGCTTTTTCTTCGTTTTTTTTTTTTTTTTCTTTCTTCCTCTTGTGATTGTTTTAACTTTTCTTCTGTTGTTTGTTCGAGCAGTTGTTTTAGTGGTTTCTGATGCTTGATTGAGCTAGTCATGGCTGGAGATATCGAACAGCCGTTTACCTTTAATTTTCAGGTACTGCTTTCGCTTTTTTTTCCCCTTTCCGTGTGGTACTTCATCGTTTTTTTGTGAATGATTTGAAAATTTGATGTCGAATTAAGAGTTTCATTTCTCAACCTAATTGCGAAATTTTATTATTTACTGAATACATGCGCACTAATACTTGCTGTGGAGATAGAATGTCCTGTTGCTTTGTCCATCGTTAACAGTTAGTTATTAGATTTCTCTTGTTCTATGCTGTTTTCGTCAATCTCTCCTCGAAAGAACGGGAGCACGTTCTGTTTGGTTGAATTCTAAGAAATTAGTGCATCATTCACTCTTAGTAGTTAGAGGCTCAGTTTTTCTGATATGGTATACTGATTTTCTTACCTCATCCTCCAATCTGTAGAATTTGATTGTTGTTGCAATTAACTGTTACGGAGCACTTATTAAGAGAACTTCGATAAACGAACGTTTTGTGCTGGATAGGCAGATGATATGGTAGTTAAGAACTTATAATGCATTAACAATGAAGTTCAGAAATCTGAAGTTAATTACGAAACTCCGCTATGGGCGGGACCTTTCAGCTGCTAAGATATGATCTGTATAATTTTGGGGTATGATCAGCAAGAGTTGGATGCCATATTTTCTCCAGTTTTTTCAGGGCTCGGTGATTCCTTTCTAATGTCCAGTTGTTTGGAATTGATCAGGTTGAATCTGTAATCTCGGACTCTATATCATTTGGAAGGTTTGAAAAAGAATCCTTATCTTGGGAAAGGAGGTCATCATTCTCTCATAATCGTTACCTAGAAGAGGTAGAGAAATTCTCCAAACCGGGTTCTGTCAATGAGAAAAAGGCTTACTTTGAGGCTCATTTCAAGAAAAAGGGAGGGTTGCTTGGTCAGAATTCAGCAGAGTCCCATACTATTGACAGTGATGTATCAGAGCAAGTGAATCAAGAGGCAGACATTGAGATTATAAACATGGAGAATCACGATGGCCATTTTGATGATAGCTCTGTCAGTTCACAAAACCATGGGGACCATGTGGTGATGGAATTTGAAGAAATGCCAAGACATGGAATTTCATCTCCTAATCCTAAATGTGAAAATTCTTTCAGCGGTGTTGATGGTTCAACATATGGTGATTGCAATGGCGTTCATGCTGAAATAAATGAGCAAGATGACAGTGGGGAGAACACGTTCTCAACGGTTGTAAGTGGTGAACCAGAGGTTGAAATAAAGGAAGATGCCAACAGTCTTGGAATGAGCGAGAATACGCCGTCTGAAGCCATGGAGGCACTCCCCAAAATTGAGCTAGTGAAGAAAGGTGCCAAAAGCTGCTCAGGAAGTCAGCGAACTCTCACTCCGAAGGTGCAGTTCTTATCTAATCTTTTCAACATTTGTTCCTCTCTTCTTTGTTATCTTTCAATTCATTAACCAATTACATTCTGATTCAATCATGTTGCATCTTGTAAGCCCATTTTTCTAGTTAGGAAAGCACCAATTCTGCTATCCAAATCCTTCAGCATAATTTCGATTCTTTTGTTACTTACTCCTCTGCTCGGCAATCCCTTAAACATAGATGATAACGAGAAGGGAAACAAAGGCCTCCTCCAGATCTCAGGCTAACATTTGTCAGAGTCGAAGAAATGTTTCGGGTGATGTTCTCAAATCTCCTGAAAAGGCATCCGGTAAAAGCAAAGGAGAGCCTTCACATACAACTTGCACAGAAGCTCATCCATCAAAATCTGCCATTTCACGTACAAAAGCTGTCCGTAGAACCCCCAAAGTTGAGGTAATTTGTGGCTTTATTATATTCAACTTGGAATTCTGACTAGTGCCATTATATTTATAATGTGAAACAAATATTTCTTGAATTCACCGAAGTCTCAATTTAATATTGTCAATCTGTTTTTTTTCTTAATTTAAATTTTTCTAGGATTCTAAAGTTATCAAGGGAAGAACCATTCTTGAGAGTAGAAGGTATGCATACTGGTTCCTTTTTTTGGTAGTTTTTTTTATATAATATTTTTTTAAAGTTTAGCATGTTTGATGAGTTGAGACCGTGAACTGATTTCCTTCAGATGTAATGAGGTACAAACTTCTGGAGTATCACATTTGTTAAGGATATTTAGTAATAAATTATAGTTTACCATATATATTATATTTGATATTTTATTATAAGGCAAATATCTAACATTTGCCTTATTACTATAGTATCTTTCCATTTATTGTTATTTCCATTTATTACTATTTCCATATCCTTGTAATTTATTTGATTATAAATAAGATAACTTTCACACCATTTAAGTGTGGTGGATTCAGCAAACATTCACATGCTATCAGAGCCATTTTGGTTTAGCAACCTAGATCTTTTCTTTTCAATGGCTTTTGAAATCTTCTACTGTTCTTCTCCACCACCACTGTTGTCTTTGATGTTGCAGGGGCAGTCGTCATGGCTGTCACATGCAGAGTCGATTGATTATTCTTCGGCTCCACCTTTTTGACCTCCAAATCATCCTTCGCCATACTCTGTACATACAACCTCACCTTTTCCAAACATAGCCTCTTTCATTTTCTTCCCAATTTTTCCCTTCATCATTCATCCTTCACAAAAACCCTAATCTTAGGATCTTCATCAGCATCCCTCTTCGAAAATATACAGAATCTCAATAACCCCATCGACCTTCTGCAGAGATTTACCTTTGGAATCTGGGCGCCGCACTGGCATCTTCGCCAACCAAGTTGCCGCCGCCCTTCTCGCCAAAATTGGCTCATTCGCCCAATGTGGCGACTCTTCCGGCTTCAACATTGTCTTTGGCCCTTGCTCTAGGTTTCCCCTTCTACTTCTTGGGGTTAGACATATTCTCACCGAAGCCAAGGTAGCATTTGCCGCTGAGCGGCGATCTCTCTGCAGTTTTCGATGGCCAAGAAAGTGTTTCTCTACGCCTCCTCTGAACCAGGTTGTTAACATCTTCACGAAAAGTGTTTTTCAACCTCTTTGAATTTTTCAGATTCAAGCTTCACGTTCGTTTAAATCCGACGCTTAGCTTGCGGTGGGGTGTTAAGGATATTTAGTAATAAATTATAGTTTACCATATATATTATATTTGATATTTTATTATAAGGCAAATATCTAACATTTGCCTTATTACTATAGGTATCTTTCCATTTATTGTTATTTTCATTTATTACTATTTCCATATCCTTGTAATTTATTTGATTATAAATAAGATAACTTTCACACCATTTAGGTGTGGTGGATTAAGCAAACATTCACAACATTCTTCTCCATTGAAGGTTGAGTCTAGATCATATTTAAGGACAACCACCAGGTTTCACTGCCCTATCTCGAGATATTCTCTTCTTCTTGGCTTTTATATCGATGTCAAGATTTCTCACGTATTATTAGTTTATATGAATGTAGGCAAAATCGGACTGTCAACTCCGACACTGGGAAAAGCGCTTCAGCTTCCAACTTTAGAAGCAAAGACTTCGCAGAAAGGAGAAAACAGGCAAGCGTGATCTCTGTTATTATAGAGCAATACATAATCCTAGACAAAAGAATATAAATGACATACTACTATGTAGCCGATAGATTTGAGAGTCAAGTAAGAAACATGGGTAAAAAAGATTAAATCAGCATCTTTCCATATTACTACCTTTAATAGTAGAGAGAAAGAGAGCTGCATGACATTACCTATGCCAAAAAAAATGGCAATTTTAGTATTCTTATTTGAAAAGCATAATGAAATTGGTTGTCTGCTGTTGTCTCAGGGTAAGGCAGACTCTGAAATTAAGAAATTACAGAAGAACCTTGACATCAGATCAAAACCAATACCCTCTTCTTATGGTGCAATTCGACCAGAGTCAGATGGGAAGAAGGTAAACGTGCATCATTTTTCCATATATTCTCGACTGAAAATTTTAGATTTCTTTTTCTGCTGTACATATTTTTTAATTCCAGCCTCGAACTAATAATAAAACTCCAAAATAAATATAGTTGCAATCTCTAAAAACTGGCTATTCCGGGTGCATATTGTAGGTTGTTAACTTGACAGTCAATATTGAATTGGTTTTCTTATGGATTGCCTGTAGTTACCTGTGTCCTGGTGTAGCTAAATATAGGAAGACTTCAAATATATGAGACAACTTTGGCAAGAGCACTCTGGAATGTATCTAAACGTCATTTTACTCGTTTGATAACTATTTTGTTTTGTTATTTGTTTTTGAAAATTAGGCTTATAAACGCTACTCATTATACCTTGAAATTTGATTTTGATTTTGAAATTTGGCTTAGCATGCAAAGGTGTGTTTTTAAAGAAGGTGATAAGTTTACCAAAAGATTGTGAAGAAACAAACATCCTCTACAAAAATAGAAAACCAAAAACAAGATAGTGATCTAACGAGTTCTAAATTTATGTCAAGTTCTTTGCACGTAAGTGAAGAAGATGTATAATTCCTTTCTGGCACAGTGCATGCATTCTAGTTATTTGGAAACAACCTTCACAAATATTTTACCATCTATTCGTTTCACTGTAGTCAGGAGTAGAGTTGAATTTGCTAGAATGTCTCTAAGTTCATGCTATATTTGCTATAGAAGCCTAGTAACTAATAAAGAAAACAGAACAATTGAAGTTATTAATTAAACAGAACAATTAAATGTTCCTTTTACCCAAGTTCTAGGCAGCATTTTATATCTTTAAAAAATGAGGAAAACAACTATGAAGAAAAGTAGTACTTTTGTCTAACAAATGAACGGGCTAAATACTCTTGTATAGGTTGGTTAACACCCTTTTTTTTCTTTAAGCACTAGAATTTACTTTGTTTTGGTTTATGGCACATTTCAGGCTGTGTTTAGTGGCACGAAAGCAAGAAACACTTTAAGAAAGTCCACAGCTGTGGCGTCCTCCTCGCATTCGCAGTTAGGAAAAGACATCGATTCCTCTGCAAGTGAAGCACCAAATAATACTTCAAAGAACAGGAACTGCCATGTAGCCATGCATGATGAAGCAAGTGTTAATTCTTCAAGTCCATCAGCTAACCAAGAGTTAAGGAAAGACCAAGCAAAGGGGAAAGAACCCAATGTGCAGAAATCCATAGTTTCAGAGAATTATAAGACGATGTCCAAACAAGGAATTGAGGGGAGGCAGAAAGTCGGGGTGCGGAGAAGCATGAACTTGATGGGGAGACCAAGGGACACTAAGGCTGTTTCTGGCTCCGGAATGGGACGATTTGCTGTTGGTGTTACATCATGAATGGTACGCGTTTCGTTCCCTTCCAGGTAGTAGGAATCATCAGAATAAATTGTCCATGTTCTATAGTGCCATAATTGTTTTCATTGCTGTTATGGTGTACTGTAATTTAGAAGTCATGTATGTTAAGGTTCGGCAGGAATAAGCAACAAATTGTGACTAAATTTTCTCTATTTTGAAAGACTTTATATCGATAATTGCTAAATTATGTCTTAGGTAACCAGGGATTCATTTCAGTCCCCTCATCTGTCAAGAATACTTTGTTTTTCTAAGGATAGTCCAATTAGAGTCCACGAAAACATGACCATTAAAAATGGCCATGTGTTTTTGTCTATTTTAGCTTTATCTTTAATTAACAACTTTGATAGAGCTTAAAGAAGCCACACATCAATCTCATTTAATGACAGAGATCAGCCCAAACTTGTTCAAAATGTGAGGCCACCAATCAACCAAAAAGGAGATTTGGAGTCCCTTATGAATATATAAGGACCAATTTTGAACCAAATTTGAAAGCTTATGGAACCAGAAACCGAATTGAACCTACAAAATTATATAAAAATTTCGAAATGAGACCATAAAAATATCAATTATGACATAATCCAAATTTCTATAAATTTATTGGACTTTTTTTCAACAAGATCAAAAAAAAAAAAAAAAAATCAGAGTTCAAATGAGAAAATTCGAAGGTTAAAGCTTCCAGGTTACTGTCTATATCACCTCATTCAAACTCCAAGAAAACCAATCAATCCAAAGAGAGCAACCGCCGACAACTCCACGGCTACCCTCCTTCGATCAGCACCGGCGAAGTCCCGGTCAATGGGATACAAGTTTCCGGGGGGGCCGAGTATGTAAATGAAAGACGACGGAGGAGGCGGTGGAGGAGGGCAGTAGGCCGGTGACGGTTTCTTCGGTGGGGGTGGTGGGGGTGGCGGATTATGGGTGCAGGGTGTACACTTGACGCTGGGATCGTCCCCGCCGGTGGATTCATCAAGCTTCTTGGAAGAGAGGAAGCCATGGGTGAGTACTACATTGGTTGAAAGAAAGAAGAAGAAGAAGCTGAGGATGAACAGAGCATAACGAGGCCTCGTTTGGATGCACATATTCAAATTAATATTTGAAGACTAAAAGTTTGGAGAATAAATGGACAGTTTGAAGCAGCAAGAGACTTGAAGTTGAAGAAAGGTTGTTTGGAAGGTGAAGGGAAGTAGTGGATGTTGGTGGCTTTCTATTTTTAGCGCTAAAGGCGATATGGTTCGGTATTCCTTCACTCGCTCTATTGATTATATTCTTTTATTTCTCAGTAGAAACAAATCAAATTCTGTTCGATCTTTCAGAATCTAAAAGTTGATTCAGTTATAAGCTATAACTTAGAAAATGAATCATACATGTCTTAATTAAATTACGTTAAAATAAACCATTTATTAAAAACAAAAATGTTTTGCACATCTATAAAATAATTTTTTTTTATGCGTGGAAGTATCACTTGAAATAATTACTTTAAATAATATCTAAATAGTGGAACCAATAATACACTATATTTTATATAAAGTAATTAAACTAATTAACATGGCGATATAGTTTTTATTTTATTTTATATTTTAAGATGCTTTTAATTTTCAATATATTAACTGTATTTATTTATTTTTGTGTCTCTCCCTAGTTAATTTGGATGAAAATAGGATAGAAAAAGTGTTTTAAGTATTGTATTACTAATATTGCTTAATAATTTAAAAATGACTTAAAATGATTAAATAAATAAATTTAAAGAAATTATTTGAAGTTTAAATAAATGAGGGGCAAAATAAAAGTGGGATTTGGATAGCCATTCATGGTTGGTTTGTTGGTTGGAATCCATCTAGGTGTAGGGCCCACTTAAATAAATAAAGTTCTAATGGTTTCCAAATTCGTAAGTAATTTTATTAATTCAGGTAAAGAATTAAATTTTAATTAATAAAATTTGTGTTTTTAACTCTAAATTTTATAAAAATGAGTAAAAGGGTTAGGTTAAACGTGGGCGGTGGATACCATAGAATACTCGAGAGATTAATGAAATGCTATAATTTAGTGGATATCAAGAGTCGTTAACACATGTTAACATGCAAACAAAATCCGTCTTAGGTTGTTAAATTGTGCAGGTTTTAGAAAAGAGTTCAAATAAAAATAATAAGTTTGTGGTATAAAATGACTAAAATGCCATTTGTGGTCGGTGTGAAAGTTTCTTTTGAATTATTTGTCTTTAGACATTATAGGATATTAAAGTTGCAATTGATCAAAGAGTAAATAACGTGATCATGTTGCAGGGAATGCAAGGGTCATCTTAATCCGGATTTGCAAGGAGTAGTCACAGGGAATGCGAGGGCCACCCTGATCAAAACATGCAAGAAGTAAACAATGTAATCATGTCGTAGAAAATGCGAGAGTCATCCCATCTAGATCGAAATCTTGGACATGGACGTAAGAACATAAATGATCCTGTGTTTTTCTTTTAAAGTACAAAAGTTAAAATAGATATTTTGAGTATAATAATAAAAAAAAAAAAAAGAAATATATGGGCCAATGCAAAGAGGAGTTAGCTAGTTCTTGTGGTGGTTGGAGAGTTTTCGTGTAGTTTATAATGGCGGTTGGTTGGGTTTGGGGGCAGAAAATATCCATCTTTTTTTAAACACTTAATTAATTTTATTTTCACAAAAAACCATTTAACACCCGAATTCAAGAGGCCTAAATAATATATGTAAGCCCCAAGCTACCCACCCAATTATTTCTATTTATAGATCAATATGCGTACGTCGTTGTTGATGAAAATGCCAAAATCTCAATTATAATAGAAATTAATAGAAATTATGACACCCGAATAAAAAAAAATACATGAATCAACCCATGACTAAAAAATTCAAAATGGTGTACTCTTATTTTTATTTATTAATTAAAAGACATAAAATTAATTAATTTTAAATTTAGAAAATTATTTTTTTAAAACCTAGAAGACAGAGTCCAAGCCGACAGGCCTCTGCGACGCATGCTCACAGACAAACGAAGCTGAGTAGGAGAGAGAAAGAGAGAGGGGTTTATAGATGTGGTTATTATTATAATTACGTGGCTGTTAATTACTAGTACACTTTTTTTTTTTTTTTTTTTTTTTTTTTTTTTTTTTTTTTTTTTTTTTTTTTTTTTTTTTTTT
>NW_019268525.1:5434894-5445441 GCF_002738365.1 Cucurbita moschata | reverse complement strand
TTTTTTTTTTTTTTTTTTTTTTTTTTTTTTTTTTTTTTTTTTTTTTTTTTTTTTTTTTTTTTGTCAATATTCGTTCACCTGTATCCATACCTACGTGTACACCTCGGCTTCTTGGATTGAATTACTATATTGTCCCTTCAGGTGTCCTCTCCTTAAAAGGGTTCGTTCGTTTGAATGTTTTAGAATTTTATATAAATAAAATATTTTTAACAATTTAATTTATTTACCTATCTTATTTTATTTCAAATAATTTGAATTTAATAACAGTATTAACTTGAAATATTCTAATAGATGCATTTTATTTCAATATGTAATGAATTAAAGCAAACAATATCTACTAGAGATGGAGATGAACAATTACATAAATAAATAATAAAATATATACTACGTTAAAAAAAAACTAAAAAAAAAATTGAGTGAATTTAGACCCTAACAACCACGGGTTTATTAAAATTTTTAAAATAAAATAACGTGATAATTGGCATTGGAAAAAATAAAAAAAAATAATTAATTAAATGAATTGGAAAAGATACACATGTGATGCCTACTAATAATTTTACATATCCAAGAAAAGGCTCCCACACGTGCCACACGTGCTTCACCCTTGAACAAAAACTCCTCTCTTTTGCTTCTATAAATTGATGGTACACCTCTCTCACAACACATAATTTAGAAGGAAGAAATGGCTCAAAAAATGGCATAGGTACATTCTTCTCCTCCCTCTTCTTCTAACACTACTCGGTCGTTCTCTACCTCCGTTCATTTTTTTTTTATCTTATTTTTCAGATGGGGTTCGTTCGTTCGTTAATGAAAACAGGAGGATGAATTCGACAATCCTCTACTGTAATTATAGTCTTTGCTCTCGTTTTCTCTTCGACCTTAAATTTTTCTTTTTCTGAATTGATTCATTTTTGTTGTCTTCTTTTTTCAAATAAGGGTTCGGTAAAGAAAACAGGGGGATGAATTCGATGCGATGCTTGTCAAGTAAAGAGCCTTCTGCTGTAAATCACAACCTTTGCTCTCGTTGTCTGTTCGACCTTGAACTTTTCTTTTTCCAAACCGATTTCATTTTTCGTATCCTTTTACATTTTCAAAACATATAGAGTTATTTATTTATTTATTTTAATTTTTAAAAACCCTTAAATTTGGATGGATTTATGGGTAGGTAGCACCCAAAAGCACCATTTTGGTAGGTAAGTGACATCTTGTACTTTTTTATGGGAATTATATTTTGTTTTTTTTTTTACAAAAGAAAAAAAATACTTTTCAATTAATCGAGGTTATTACTGACTTTTCACGACTCAAAAGTATAGATCTACTTATTTAATAAACGATTAAGAACTATAGTAAAAATTCTTATTTATTATTGTGTAAAAAAGGTTTTCTTTTGGGAGGAGGTTAAAAATATGTGGTAAAAATGAAAAATAAAATTTGAAGGATTGAATTATTTATATTTACTTTTTTTTTTCCGCTCAATAAAGAATTATTTATTTTTTTTAATTAAGTTTAGTTTCTTTGTTCTTGTTAATTAGTCTTCAAAAATATTTTTCAAATAAAAAAGAAATTATTTTATTTAAATTTGGTTAGAGATGTAAATGTTTCTTGAGAATTAAAAAAAAAAAACTAAAAATAATATTATTAATTAAGAAGTTTTCTAAATTTAAGTAGAAATTATAAAAATAGATTTTTTTTTTAAGACCTATTTTCTTTTAGTAAATATTTATTAATTTTTTTATTGCTATAAATTCGAATACAAATAAGTTGTGTTTGGACAAATTGAAAAACCGAGGCCGAACAAACAACAGACACAAGGGATTAGTAGAAGACTGTTTATTTGACAACGGATTTGCATGGAATTCAACGCTTCTCATTGGTCAACATTTCAAGATCGTCCAAAGTTACCAAAAATTAGTTAGCTATTACGATGTAACAATCCATCCTTTCATACATGAATAAATGAGTTATTATAAAAGACAGAAAGAGCAGAGAATTGGTGCACATTTGCACTGGCTAAGCGTGCGATTATACGTACATTTATTTAAGGCATAAATTATAACAATCGTACTTACCTACTTATCATTTCCCTCTATTATGTTGCTACCACGATGAGACTCTAGAGGGTTATCAACTATCTCCCGTAGTAGTTGAGAGTCATTTATAGCTCTAACTCTATCAAACCAACCAAGCTATCGATGCAACTGTGTATGAATGACTCTCAACAACTACTAGAAGTAGTTGGTAGCCGTTTAGAATCTCATCATTATAATAAAGGGGCGTGACTTAGTGCATGTCAACTAGGACACATACGTGAACTAGCCACAAATAAATTTCAATCGTTATTAAGGATAGTTAGAAACCCTTAGAGTTCATAAATATGGCTCCCAATCACTATTAGAGACGGTTAGGAATCCTCTGAAGCCTCATCATAGTATTATAACTGTGAGATCCCACATCGGTTGAAGAAGGGAACGAAACATTCTTTATAAGACTATGAAAACTTCTCCGTTTTAAAAATATTGAGGGGGAAGTATGAAAAAAAGCCTAAAGAGAACGATATCGGCTAGCGGTGGACTTGGGCCCTTACAATTATAATCAAACATCAAATTGATATTATTGATGATTGGATAAATAAAAACTTTATGATAATAAATCAATTAATCTTCTTATCCATGTTCCCAATGAGTTGTTTCATCTGAAATCTCCAAAAGAAGAAATAAGCCAAACCGAACCCGACCAATACATAAACCCAAACCCATTCGTCTTCACTCTCTTTGGGAGACCTCATTTCCTCAATCCCGAACCGCTCCCTTCCCAAATTACCATTTAACCCCTCATTCACGTACCCATTCAACACGTACACCCTCCCCTCATTCCCCACTGTCACGCTTGTAGCGAACTTCTCTTCATCGAGGTCAATTTCGTCATAAACCACCCCCTCCCCCCAACTGTCCTCGCTCTTCAGGAACCAAAGCTTTCTGTAACTCACCACCAAAACGACGCCGTCTCTCCTCGCCGCTATCCCGTCCGCCCCTTTCAGATCTTTGTTCAGCAAAACCAGCCTCGCCGTTCCGTCGTCCGCGTCCACTTTGTACATCTTTCCGGTGTTTGATTGCACCACCAGAAGATATCCTTTGCTCACGTAAACCGCTCCGTTTAGCCCTGAGGATGAGTAGACTTCGTTGGGGGTTGCGGGATGGGAACTGTAACTCGTTGATTTCGAGAAGACTGTGGCCGATCCGTCTATGTTTACCTTCCAGATGAAGTTTCCGGCGGAGTTCGTGATGAAGGCGTTGCCCTTGAAGTCGGCCGCGACGGCGTTTGCGACGGGGCGGTGACTGGAGGTTCCATCGGATGGGAGAGGAGTGAGGGAGATGCGGCGGCGAGATCGCAGATCGTAGGCAGCGAGGGCGTTGAATTCCGGAAGTGGAGGGGCAGCATGGACGGCTGCGAGGAGGCGGTTGTTGACGGAATCGATGGCGAGACCTAAGATCGAGACGTTTTCGGGGAGGTCAGGATCGTGGATTAGGGTTTCGGCGACGCCGGCGTCAGAGACGGAGACGAGAGTGCGGTGGTGGAGTGAGCCGACGACGAAATGCTGCGCGGATGCGTCCCATACGATGCCCTCTGGATACAGATTTGGGGATCGGAAATCGATAAGGTGGGGCTTTCGAGCTAGGGTTTGGGAGAGGAACAATTGGAAGAGGATGAAGAGGAGAATTGGAGAGCAATTACTTGGCGCCATGGGAGCGATTGGAGAGGACTTATGATGGATTAACGATTTGTGGAGTGAATTTATATGTCAGGAAGAAGATGATGAACAGATTCCTTGAAGAACCAAGACAATTGGACTGGATTTCTTGTCAAAGGGGTTTCTTTTCTTTAACTTCTCAAAAATTTAACATTTTAAATTTTTTTTCTTTTTTTCTTTTTTTTGTTCGATTTAGATGATGAATAGTTAAAAAAAACAAGTGATCATTCCACATTCTCAACGAAAAACGATCGTAACTGATTGTATTATGAACTAAGATGATAGACTTCTACCAATTCTCTCTATCACGTAGTCTCGATGCACACATCATCGTTGTTGGTGTTCTACATAATTAATGAAATTAGATTATTAATGATAATTTTATATCATAATCAAATGATTATATTCATTAAATCTTCAAATTTTAAAGACTAAAAAACTCAAATTTTGATGATTAAAATTAATATTATATGACAGATAATCGTAAAAAAAATTATAATATTCACTAAAAATTTCAAAATTTTATCTTTTATGGCAAGAAGCATCTTAATTTAAAATGTATTTAATATTTTTAAATAAAATTTAGAAAATAAAATTTCAATTTGTGTCCTCTCCGCCAATCATTTCTGTAGCCGACTTTCCCTGAACTTTATCGAGAGAAGAAAAAACAAGCAGCGTTCTTCCTTATTCATCGCTTCTTCATTCTCAGTTCTCCCACTTGAGTTCAGCTCAATTTTGTTGCTATCTCTCATACACAGGCAATAGAATCGTGAGTTTCAGGCATTTCCAGACTCGGAATTACACATACACCGCCGCCAAGGTGATTTTCTCTTCACTTTCTCGCTTTCACCCTCCTCTAGGTATTTGAAAATTTAAACTTATCGCAATTCTACTTTATCTGCACAGTCGAATTAGTCTTTTGGGTAGATGCATATACTGAATCTGTATAGACCCTCTTTCGGGCATATCTGGCAATGCTGTGGACATAGCGATTTGCGGGGCTGTTCTAGAGGGTTCACGCATATCTCAATCTCTACTGCTCACGGCTTGGTTCCCAGGTATTTGCATGGTTTCCTAGGTCGTCATGTAATGTTGCAAAAGAAAACGAAGAATTTAAGACCATGAATGGGGAATTGAATGCATGTTGAGTGCCTTTCTGTAATGAATATCATGAGAAATCAAGGACAAGTTGCTAAGAAGTAATAATAACTTCTGGGTACAAAGAAAATGTTAGGAACTGAAGCGAAGTTTGCCTTCTGTTTGGGTTGATTGCTATTTAGATTGGATGATAATAACATGTGCATTTTTGGACGTTGGAATCTCATGATTTGTAACCGCCCAAACCCACCACTAGTAAATATTGTCATATTTAGGTTTTTCTTTTCGGGCTTCCCCTCAAGATTTTTAAAACGCGTTTCTACACCCTTATAAAGAATGCTTCGTTTCTCTTTTCAACTGATGTGGGATCTCACAATCCACCTCTCTTTAGGGCCTAGTGTTCTCGCTGACACTCGTTCCCTTCCTTAATCGATGTGGGACCCCCTAATCCATCCTCCTTCGGGGCCCAGTGTCCTTGCTGGCACATTGCCTCGTGTCCACCCCCTTCGGGGCTCAGTCTCCTCTCTGGCACATTGCTTGGTGTCCGGCTCTGATACCATTTATAACACCACAATCTCACCACTAGTAGATATTGTCCTCTTTGGGTTTTCTCTTTCGGGCTTCCCCTCAAGGTTTTTAAAACGTATCTACTAGGGAGAGGTTTCCACACCCTTATAAAGAATACTTCGTTCCACTCTCCAACCGATGTGGGATCTCACATGATTACTAGTTGATAATTATAATATTTCATAGATCTCAAAATGGTAATCATTGAAATGTGTTAGACTTCAATGTCAATTATAGTTCATGTTGTATCAGACATTTGTCCAACTTATGATCCACTTTTTAGTGCCATCTTGTTCATAATGATATAATAACACATTAAAAGAGTAAGAATCTTTTAATTTGGCAACTTTTAGTTGATTTTATATCTTAAATAGGTCCAACTTCCATATCTCAGACATCAAAAGAGTTCATCAAACTTGTGATCCCCTTTTAGTACCATCTTGTTCATAAAGGCATAATAACACACTTGGTGACAAGAAAAATTGACTTCCTGTAAAATTTTCAGTTCTTTTATTTTAATGTAGAGCTCATCTGTTTGTGCTGTAAAGATTTATGGTGACTTGTTAGCTTTCCCCTTTGTTAATGACTCAACAACTTCAGGAAACTTACGGCAATGTCTGCATCTGTGTCAAAAGATTCTGGAATATCAGTTGCATCAGTAGCAATCCAGCCTCCATCTCACCCTACCTATGATTTGCGTGGCGTCATCAAGTTAGCCCTTGCTGAAGATTCTGCTAATTTTGGTATAATAGATATTACTTTTTAATTTTCCATGGTGATTTCTGGGTTTACCTCCCCATTCATTATGATCTTTTTCTTTTTTAAAAGAGGAATTAGTTGCTGAAATTTTCATTTGCCAAATAATATTTAGCACAGTTTTTGCTTCCTAGGTATGCTTTCGATCTTAAGTCTTGTTTCGTTGAACAAGAAATTTATAGATGCATTCAAATCATCAATGTAATTATATTTTCGCCTCGAATCTACTTGGGTTAAGTCTGTTTTTCCACCTAAGTGAAACTGCTGTGATAGTACTCCTAACACAATTGTAGGTGATGTAACATCTCTGGCCACCATCCCCTCTGACATGGTAGTGGATGCTTTCTTCTTGGCCAAAGAGGACGGTATTGTTGCTGGCATTGCTCTTGCAAACATGGTATTCCAGGAGGTTGATCCTTCAATTAAGGTAATGTTGGTGTTCTCTCTCATCCCTCCCTCCCCCTCTTCCTTTTGATTCTTATCGAGTTATTTATGAGATGGACGTGTTCCCGTTGATCCTAATCCACATTGCGTCTTCAGGTAGAATGGTCTCAGAAGGATGGAGATTATATTCATAAAGGACTACAATTTGGAAAAGTTTCTGGTAAGAACTGAAAATCTCTAGGAAGCTTAACAAAACTCCGTGTCGAGCATAGTGTTGGTATGGGATACTCCAAACACGTGATGAAGACATGGAAATAAACTTCCTAAATTTCCTAAATTTTTTATATGCAGGGCAAGCACAAAGCATCCTTGTAGCTGAAAGGGTGGCACTAAATTTTATGCAGAGAATGAGTGGAATTGCAACTTTAACTAAGGTTCGTTTGTTTCCCTCATGATGCAATCAATTAGTAGTTTGATAGTATCAATTTCTTCCACATAATGTATAAATATAGGAACACAATGGGGTGAGATAGCCAATGGATTTTATGTTATTTTGCCTTTTTCTTGTTTGAATGAGTATTAACAAGTACATGGCATCGAGGATTTTGCAGGCAATGGCAGATGCTGCTAACCCTGCACGCATTCTGGAAACGAGAAAAACTGCTCCAGGTTTACGTTTGGTGGATAAGTGGGCGGTGTATATCACTTCCTTGGTTCTACTTTTACAGAAACTCTTTTGGCATTCTACACTTATTCTTTATTGATGTTCTTACAGGTATTAATTGGTGGAGGCCAAAATCACAGGATGGGTTTATTTGATATGGTGTTGATAAAAGATAATCATATATCAGCAGCTGGAGGCATCTCAAATGCCATTAAATCTGTTGACTTGTATCTGCAACAGAGAAATCTTAAAATGAACGTCGAGGTACTTTCCCGAATCCTAACGTTTTTTTAATAAGTTTAAAATTGTTTTTCTAGTTATTCTGAATCCTTTTTGTTTGTTTTTATATTGTAATATCTATTGATATTAAAATTCTATGAGTTTCCTAGTAATGAGATGTTATTGGGTTAGAAAATTGTCTCGTAAGATAAGTCAAGGTACGTGCAGAGAACATTTATGGATATTAAAAAAATGTGTGGGCGTGTGTGTATGCGCTTGTAACTCCGATTTTGTTTAAATTAAAGTATAGTGATATATATTACAACTTGTTTACACCTAAGTTTTATTATTTCTTAAATGTTCAAGAATTTCTTCTTGATATGCTTCATGCTAATTTTTGTTTTTATATTGCTTACTTTTAGATGGAACTGAATTTTTCTTGGTTATATTTTAATCAATTTCCAGGTTGAGACCAGGACTCTTGAGGAAGTTCATGAGGTACTGCACTATGCTACCCAAAACAAGACATCCTTAACTAGGATGATGTTGGATAATATGGTCGTTCCACTCCCGAGTGGCGATGTTGATGTGTCCATGCTTAAGGAGGCTGTAGACATCATCAATGGGAGATTTGAGACCGAGGTACGTACAGTTTAATACCAGCACATTTCGCAGTGTCGGGAACTTGAAATCTATTGATGGCCTTTAAATTCTGCATATGAACAATAATATTTTTTACTTATAATGAGTTTTGCCATTTTGAAGCGTGACCATTTGGCTCACATAGCGTTTAAGTTCGATAGATATTTGATAATGTGATACTAAACACTTGACACACCATATGCTAGAGTGTCTGGTTTATAATTTGATTGCATGAACACATTATTTATGAAACGATGAACAAAAATGAAGAATTTTGGATGAAATACATTGGATTATTCTTCTTAAAACACATATTTTTATGGATGTAATACGTATTTGATTTAAGATTATTCTTCTTTACTCGTTTTTAGCTTGAATTTGCATTTAGGAGGATGTCCTATCCTGTAATATAAATGCTTTTGTAGTTATTTATTTGTTTATATAACGTTATATCAGATTTTGATTCGCCTATTCTCTGGTGGTAGGCTTCAGGAAATGTTACTCTGCAGACCATACAGAAAATTGGACAAACTGGGGTTACTTACATCTCCAGGTATAATACACAGATTGTAATATTTTATCAGCAAGCTTCCAGCTTTTCTTTAATCAAAGTGTGTGTGTATATATATATATATATATAGTTTCAATGCGATTACTTCTCTTAAAAGTCCCTAGTGTCATCAAGAAAGCTTTAAAAGATTTGTTGACAGCCTGATACTGACTCAAAAGAGTCCCAGAAAAGCACCTGAGAGCTAGGAGTTACTGTATTATCCCAGCTATATTTTCTGACACATTATGGCCTTTTGAGGAAATATTTCTTGATTGCTCTGTATTCCATATATTGAAGTCGTATTTCCTTCACAATATCCTCGCATTAGTTTACTCCTAGCATTTACTGTTGGCCTAGCAGTAGAATCCTTGAACTCACCTTCACTTGTTCCCTTCAAGGTGAAGGTGCCATATTTGCCCTGCCGTCTTCTGTAAATGTGGCTCCAACCAGCTTAAAACAAAACAGTGCATCTTAGATTTGATGGGTAACGCGACATAGATATTGATACATCAAATCATAGAGAAATCTTTGATTTAGTTATCCGAGCAGTTTAGTCAAGGCTCAAGCTGAGTCTAGTGAGGATATTGCTTTCTGCCAGTTATGCTAATATATGCTCCATGTAACACAGCAAGCAAAAGTAGTCGGGGAAAAGCTAACCTGCTGGAATACCATTCAAACAAAAGAAACAATGTCCGAGTCAAAATATACTCTCAAGGAAACACGTTAAGAAACTCACATTTCTATTCATAAAAGATGAAGCAAAGGAGAAAATGATTCTAAAACAGTGAAAACTTTAAAAACCTCCACTCAAGTAAGAAGAGAGCTCTTTTATTTTGCAGCCTCATATGCATGATTCCATCTCATCTCATATTCTCATCAGTAAAATTGACGTTATTGTACGTGGATGCCATGTTTGTGCTATTATGCCTTTTCTTTATTGCAAGGAGAGAACCATTTCTTGACCAAATCCTAGTGGAAGTGGGGATCAAGCTATAGAAACTAGGGGGCTTTTTTCTTTTTTTGCTATCTTTTGAGATAATATTTTATGACTTCATCTTTAATCTTTGCAGTGGTGCGCTGACACATTCTGTGAAAGCACTTGATATCTCTCTCAAGATAGACACAGAGTTGGCCCTTCAAGTTGGAAGACGTACAAAACGAGCCTGATTCTAAAACCCCACGTATCTGGTAATGTTTATCCTTTAACGTTTTATTTTTGGGAATAATTCAATTTTAACCCTAATTTTTCCATTTCATCAAATTATGCCTAGACTTGGTTAAATGATGCAATTTCTATCATCTATTCAAATCTTGTTAATTCATCTACTAATTTTAACAAATGTGGGGTGTTTAGATTTAAACACCTGAGTCATGTTGATCCTAACCAAGTTGGATATTTGTAGCTTCTTAATTAGTGTTAGTTCTGTCAAGTTTATTTACTGGACGAGTAAGATATCTGGTTGAAGCCGTCTGCAGTAGCTTAAGTTTTGTGTACTTTTGTTCAAGATGAACTCTGGATATTTTAGTTTTACCGTTATTTTTCTAAACTATTTACTAAAAACCTAACTTAGATACTTTATTTCTTTGATGAATAAGGTATATATAGGCAGATCCTTGTGGTCACTTGCAGTAGTCTAAGTTTTGGATTTTAGAACAGATTTAGAGTTTTGTTGAATGATTTATGAAAAGTTTAGGGCAATACCTCCAAAAAAAAAAAAAAAAAAAAAAAAAAACATCACACCCAATACCTATGAAGCATGAGTACACGTAAAAAGTCTTGAAGGTTAGCCCCTACAACAATTCATCATAACTAACATCTGTGGAAAAGAGTGATGCCCGTAAAATTTAATTATTTTTTATTTTGGTTGTCTAAAACAATAAAATGAATGAACTTTGTACTAGAGCAAGTACATTACACT
>NW_019268525.1:5429560-5433952 GCF_002738365.1 Cucurbita moschata | reverse complement strand
CCAAAAAAAAAAAAAAAAAAAAAAAAAGTGTTCCAAGTTTATAGACAAACATAATATTTGGAACACAGAAACACATATTAAATGGAAATTTGGTATAATTAATTGTAAATGGAAGTAGGTGAGTTTTGTAATTCAGTGTTTCTTGGAAGTTGCTTGTGGAAGTTATGAATTGTCCAAATCTTATGGTTGCGTGTAGTGTATGGCTGTGTAAGTCTTTACCGTATTTCTTTTGTTCTCTCTCACTTTCTTGCAGGGACCAGGCGAGAGATGAGAGGCCTTTGCCGTGGTGGCTTACATCCACTTTATTATTACCCGTGAATCACTCATTTCTTTGATGCCAAACAATAAATAAAAAGTGGGTGCTTTAGTTTTTAGTCCTTAGAGAGGTGGTTTTTCTTTCTACAGAACCCCCCTCCCCTCCCTTGTAGCTGTAGCAGCCAACCTGAACCTTTATCATCCTATCTATTATTTATTTCCTTCACTTTTTTTGGCACTTTTAATGCTTTTCTCTCTATTATCTTTCCCAAAATGTTAGAAGGGGTTGAGACACGAGTGTCTCATGCTTTTGTGTACAATGCTTGACCCTAATTTTTATACGAATGCCATGCTGACTCCCATTCTTTTGCTTGAGGGCTGCTTGTAAAAATCAAAAATTACAGATTTAATCCTATAATTTACTTTTTAGTCCTTTTAACAACGCTAGGCTCAATGATGCCATACCAAACTCATTGGACATAACGCGGAACAAATTGAATGAGGGTATATTATGCATATGATATTTTGATTGAATGTACCTTTCGTTTTGCCTGTCATCATTGTATCAAACTGATCAGTATTTGTCCCATAAATACTCCTTGACGGGCTTGTTAACAAAAAACTATATTCTCGATTCCTGCTCAAATTTCCATCCCACCTCACTTTTTATATATAAATATAATTATGAACCGACTCTCTAAAGTGCTCTAACTTACTTGTTTTACCGAAATCATGATAAGGAGAAGTGTCTAAGTATAATAAAAGTAAGATACAAATATATATAAATACCGAAAAAAGATTATGTTATAATATTGAAAGTAGAAATTATTCATTTTCAAATGAATAATTTAAAAATATATATATATATATTAAAAATCTCCAACAAAACCCAATTTCCTCGATTCCTGGTATTGTTTGTGGGCACGTTTAAATTACAAAATTTAAACTCATGGTTTCTATAGTATAGAGAGAGGGTGATGAAATGAAGGTGAAAGCATAGTTGCTGTTGTAAGGTTGTCGTGTAAGGGAGGTGCCAACCCAACACAACCAACCAACCAACCAAATGCTGCTTTATTATTATGCATCAGCTCAGAAACAGAGCATGTTATTTTATTCCATTCTCTGTCGGCGCTCCCCTTTTATTCCTTTCCAATTACCCAAAAAACAACCCTCCATTCTTAGGGTTCCCCAAGTTATTCCCACTCATGTACTCCACCTCACATTCTCCACCCATCAACGGCCCAGATTCTTTGGAGAGATTTTTCCATGATATATTATAGCTTCTTTCACATTATTCTTTGATGGTTCTTTTGTGGGAACAGAGAGAGGTATAGTATAAAAATATTGGATGCTCTTTTCCCATTCTTATTCTCTGAGGCAAAGGCTTCTCAAATAAAATCCTCTCTGTTTGGCTATATTATGACTTGTAAGGTTCTATTTTTCCCTGTTCTTGGCTATCAATGGCTATCAACTTCCCTTATGGATGCACTTCCTCCAGATTTGTTTTGATGCTATATTAAATCATCACTAAACTCAAACAAAGTGTGTATGATAACGCGTTATTATATCGATACAGTTTCACAAAGTAAGAAGTGGTCGGATCCCATAAAACACAAAAAACCACATCCATTAGAAGCTTATGAACTTTCCTCCATCAACAATAAAGGCAACTTTTCCTAACCACAGTGATCAGAAGGATAAGGTTTAGACCACTCTGTTTAGGCTTAGAGCCAAAATAAAGCTACATCTATCTTCGTAATTGGTAATAAAAAGGGCACCACTTAACAAGGAAACTTATGGCAAGTGGGGATTATGCCAAGTCATGTCATTTGGGGTTTTCTAGCCGACCAAGCCCCAGAACTCATGAAGTTATTGGCCTGCCCCTTTTTTCCTCTGAGATATCATTATGATGAAGCCAAATTACTCCTAAAGTTTATTTGACAATGTTGGAAGATGCCTTTCCTAGATAACTTTTTAGTTTAGAGGCTAATTTTGTTTCAAAGTTTTGATCTGATCCAAACCTCATCCCACGTCGGTTTACATTTGTAAAAAGAACACTTAAAACCTATTTTTTAGAGCCTATGGTTATATGTGAGTGAGCCACTATTACTTTTTATTAAGATACTTATAATTTACTCTAGCAAAAAAAAAAAAAAAAAAGTTAAGTATTTAAGATGAGTAGCATTTCCACGTGAAACACTTTTTTTTCATATTAATTAATTGCTTCATTTAAAAGCATCTAAAATGCTCTTTAAGAATTTTCCTTTTTGATGATGCGACCAAACATCACGAAGATTTTAAAAAGTAATTTTAATTAGTAAATAAAAAAGAAAATTGTTTCTCATCATTATAAATAAAGAAATAAGAAAAACCCCATAAATAGTCAAAATACAAGAAAAAGTATGTTTAATACAAAATCAGAACCACATGAAGAAAAACAATATGTGGGTATCCAAATTTGCAAAATCCATTGGAAACAAATTAAATAGCTCAAACATATTTATATAAAAGCAAAAAAAAAAAAAAGTCTAAAAATGATAGAGTCATGGTATGAACTATGTAAAAGGGGCCCTAGTGGTTGCCATCCTCATTTTCCAGACAAAGACAGTCCAAATCATATATTGACTTTAGCTACCATATGTATATATGTATATGTCATATGGAAGGGAATCTAACATAAACAAATAAAGAGGGCAAAGGATCATAAATGGTGGGATCAGATTAGCCCTAATTTTGACAAATAATTCACAATTAAAAGAATGAAACATGCACAGTTCAGAATACAAATTCCCCATAAAAAAGCAGTGATTCGAAACATACCCTTCGCTTATCATGTGGAGGTGAGTCAGGCATGATGAATAATCTGCCCATGGGCGGCGCTGGCAGTACGCCTCTTTCCCCCTGCCCGCCCAACCGATGCCATTGGCGTGTCTAAATGACGCAAACATTTTCACAAACACTTGGCGTGCGTTTTGGACCATTCGCTTTGCCCACTCATCTTCCTTTTAAAAAAAATCAGAAAAAACCCATTGAGAATCAAATCCAAACGCTGTATGTAATTTAAAACTAATGAATCGATTTGCTGCTGAAAAACGCCAAGAAGATAACGCAATTATGTTGAAGTTGAATAATGTTTATTTGAAAAGAAAGAGGAGAAGGGCTTATCTTTCGGCGGAGCTTGTCAGCACATACGTCTCTCTCTCAAGACGTTGTTGTCTCACCAAACAAAACTGTCGCCATTGTCTTCCCTCTCGCCTCTTCTCTTTTTATTTCCATCTCACATTCTCAACACAACCTTTTTCCTTTTTGGGGCTTCAATTTTCAATTACCCAATTTTAATTCATCTATTTTCAATAAATTCATGCCACCAAGAATATTATGATACTCCATTATTAGAAGATCAATCACATTCACACAACCACAAACAAAAATTAAATAAAGAGACTGGGTCGAAGAAAAAAATTCCTCCAAATTGAAGTTAGACAAATACTCAATGACAAAGACTCCACGTCTCAAATGTCATTAGACATATACAAAATAACAATAACTTCACGTCTCAAAACAATTACAAGCTGTTTATACCCGCATATCAATACTATTTCTCACCTGAATCAAAATAATTCTTATATAAATATGAGAATATGTACCAAAATGGTTATGAACTAAAATAATCAAAATAAATGAGACTATGAACTATAAGAATTATGAACTAAATGAGAAATACGACACTACATTTTTACAATAACTTACAACCATTCTTGCATCAAACGTTTGATCACCTGTGGTGATGTCTTGCTCGAATGTTGGCTTGGATTTCACCTTTGGTGCATAGAATCGGCTCCATCGCGATTATTTTGGTTTAGGGCTCATTCTTCCTTGCATATTCCAATTCCATCGCAGTCATTCGATTTCGTTGTAGTTGTTTTCATTTTGCTTCACCATCTCCCGTCGATTTTCACCGCCATCGATCTCGCGCCACACCCATCCAGAAGGAGCTGTCGCCGCTCGCCACGACCGAGGAAGGCGGATAACTACCGGAATTCAGTTAACCACTTGTAATGACCTCACTTTTTTACACACGTATTACTTGAAGCGATACTGCTAACGATTTTATCATTAAAAAAAAAAAAAAAAAAA
>NW_019268525.1:5405211-5429113 GCF_002738365.1 Cucurbita moschata | reverse complement strand
TCAATTAAAAAAAAAAAAAAAAAAACAAGTCTTGTTTTTTCTTAATTTTTTTTTTCAGAATTTCCAATTTATTGTATTTTAATCTTAAATTAACAATCGTGTAAAATTACTCAAATACCTCTCAACTCAATTTTTCCTCTTTTTTTTTTTCATTACTTGTTTTCTTTTCTTTTAATTATTTGTTTAGTTGGCTTTTTACAAATACGAAAATGCCCTTATGTCCATTTCTGTAATTCCATAAAACATTTTTGGAAAGTAAAAAAAAAACGTTAAAAATACAATTCATTCACATCGCCATAATTCTAGATGACATTATTAAATAACCAAACAAATAAAACAAAATCAACTTTATGATAAAGTAAATTATTAAATCCTTATTTATAAATTAAAATAAAATATGTAATTTCATATATTACCATTATACCATTTAAATTTTATTTCAAACCTATTGATACAATTAGGCTATAAGATTTACGTTATGTAAAGTAAATTTAGTTTGAGATAATATTTTTAAAATAATTTTCTTAAGAAAATCATATTATTCTAATTAAAAAATTACCTAAAATATTTTACATAAAAGAAAATCCATTACGCAAAATGATACGACTAATCTATATGAAAATATCTAAAATATTTGATATTTTGATTTGAACTTTTGGTCCCACGTCTATGTCTAACTTTTTTTTTTCTCCAAGATTACTAGTCAAAAGATTGATTTGCCTTCCAAAAAACGAGAACTAAATAAAATTAAATAATTAAATAAAATTATTAATTACTGGTGCATTTAGTGTACTCAATGCATATTATTAAATTAATAAAAAAAATTATTAATTCTATAATTTTATCTACACCTCTCAAATTAAGAGCTGTAATTATATTTTGGAATTCTAAAATTGGATCCATTATTTTCTATAAATACAAAATAATAATAATAATAAATAAATAAATTGAATAATTCCTCTGCCTTTGCTTTCTTTTCAAGAAATAAACCATCAAATCACCCACCCCAAGAGGTTTATATTTATGAATTAAGAAATATAATTAAAAACAAGCCATTAAAACGACGTCGCATAAGGAAATTAAAAAGGCCAATAAAATTTCATACCAAATCAAAAGTAGTGGATTACCACAAAAAAAAAAAGTAAAATAATTATAAAAAGAAACCCAAATTTAATTATATTATTAATTGTTGCTTCTTTTACAATTCATTCCATTAAAAAAAATCTTTTGCTTCATACATTAATAAAATAATAAATAAATAAAACAAAATATTTAAAGATTTTAATGAATTTGCTAAAAAATATTGACTTTGGATAACTTAAAATTCAAATAATATTATTTATTAATATTGATATTTATTCAATTTTATACTACTTTAACTCATTCCACTACAAAAAATGCTGATGGAGAATCCACGTGGCAAATGGAAAAAGAATCAAATTCTAATAAAAAATAATTTTTATCTATGACAATAATTATCATTTTAAAATAAAATGGATATCGTATATCTTTTTCTATATTGGTTGATAATGATAATAATAATAATTATTATGATTTAATGATGAATAAAATATAATAAATCGCTATTTATACTTTTCTACTTATATCAACGTGATGCTTTTAAGTTTTAAATGTTAAAAATCTTTTGTTTTAATCATAAAAAATCATTTAGTCCTCATTATTATATTTTCACTAATTATTTTATCCAAACATTAATTTGTTAAAAAAAATGATCATTGACCTAAAATATTGTCTGAAATATCCAATCATATTGATACGTAATAATTTATAAACTTAGATTAGATTTTTATTAAAAAAAAAAAGAAATTAAAATGTCAATGATTGAAACAATCTCGAGTATACATTAGGATTAAGAATTAAAATAATTTTTTTTTTTTATATTTGAATTTTTAAAAGGTTTATTTTAAAGTACAAGTCGAAAAGAAAATAAAAATTAGTTTCATGATCTTTTATGACTGGAAAACATATCTGCAAATATTTAAAACCAAGTCATTAATTTTTAAAATAATTAATGCATTAATTGTAATAACTTAGATATGCTCCCCATTTCAAAATTTAAAAACAAAAAATTAAAATAACTAACTATTTGGCTATTAAAATTTAATTTCAAAATTTAAAAACAAAAAATTAAAATAACTAACTATTTGGATATTAAAATTTAGTTTATAAATATCAAAAAGGAAACGAAATATTTGATTCTATAATATTTTAAAATATTTATGAAAAGTGAGGGGTAATAATATAATTTTAAAAAAGAAGGGGGATATTTTTGAAATAAAGATAAAATAGAAGGATAAGTAGGTAAAAAGTTATTTCACGAGCCTAAAATTTAAATGCAAATTATACAAACAAAGAAACACACAAAAGTTGAAAGGAACAATCATAATTTGGGTGTAAAATTTGACCCGTTAGCTTTCAATCCACTATGAAACCACGTTCTAGATTTCGTCAAAGGCGCGTGTACCACACGTTCACGCACCGAGCGTGGGCCCCAAAAGCACAGAAAAATTAATGTTTCTTTTTTAAAAAATTAATATTATTTTAATTAAAAAATATATTTTGGAGTAATTAAAGAAAATTGAGGATGAATTAGAGCTGAGTTGCTGACCAATCAACAGCATGGATTTGAACTCCTAAACCCTAAATTAAAATATAAACAAAAAGAACACAAAAAATAAATGCAAAAATATTAATAAATACACCTCTTAAATCCTTTTTTTTATTACTTTATTTTATATTATTGATTAATCAGCTTGATGGGCACTCTCAAAATAAATAAAGAATTAAAACTTTTATTATTATTATTATTTTTTTTTAGATTTATTCTATTTTAATTTTTTAAATAAATATATCTTCACCCAACCTAGTGGATATTAAATAAAAGTTTAATCTTTTCACCGTTAAAAATATTAAATAGATTCATGAACTTTATTTTGTATTTAATAAAATCTTAGCCTAATTCAATTTTTTCTAAAATTAAATAATATTAGATATAAAATTTAATTTTAGTAAATTTTTAAAAACAGCCAAAATTATGTTTAATTTTAAGAATTTATTAAATAAAAAATAAAAAGTTTAAAAATAGGTTATACCGGTTTTAAATTTCAAGAATGAAAACAAAAATAAAAAAAAAGTCTAAGAAAGAAAACGAAATAAATTGGGCAGGCTTTGGAGGACTAAAAAGGAAATTTAGAGGACTAAGATTTCGGTTCGGCTGGGTTCGGTTCGGTTGGGTTCGGTTTTATGGTTTTCTTTTAATATGGACATAGGGGCATAGGCAGATTTATTTGTTGTTTAATAATTATGAAAAAGAAAAAAAGCAGAGCAGCAAAAAGAGTAGTACAGAGAGAAGAAGAAGAAAAGAAAAACCCAGAAAAGAATTGAAGTTTCTGCGCAATCTGGAAGGAAATGAAAGAATGGGAGATTGAAGAAGAAAGTGGTTGTTCAGATGGGAAAGACGATCAGTAGAACTGGTGGTTGTTGGGGTAACAAAGACGGAATTTTAAGCTTCGAGATGCGAGCTACTGATTCCGGTAGAAAAGGAACCTTCTCCGTACTCCTTCTATACCTCCTTTTGATTCTCATTTTACCAAGCATTCAAAATCAATTTCCTTCTGTAGTTTCTTCGTTTTCCTCTTCGCAAGTTGCTGTTTCTCCTTCATCTTAGTTCAATCTGGTCTTGTTTTGGTGTTTTTCTTCCGGGGCTGCTTAATTTTGACTTGGTTTTCTATTTGTATATCGAATCAAGCTAACTCTCTTCGTTGATCTTCGACTCTTTTCTAACATATGATCGGTTTTTGCTGGATTCTCTCCTTGGGATGGTTAAATCGGTTGCCGGATTCATTCTTGAGGACTCTGGCATCAGTTAGGTTTTAGGGTTTCGTTTTGTGTTCTCTTCTTGTTGGTGGTGTTGTAGCTGGTGATACTAGTCTTTACTGGGTCCTTTGGTCTTCGGGTTATTGTTGTGATAGGATTCTTGTGTAAATACTGCCATATTTTGGTGCATCTCAGGTTTTTTCATAGCTTTCTATATCCTTCTTTTGATATATTTCTTGGAGGATCTGTTTTCTTTTTTTTCTCTTGTTCTTCTTTGGCTTTTGACTCCCATTTTGAGAGAGAAAGAGGGGAGGAAATACTTAGTATTAAGTCTGTAGACTCATACAAACACATCCCAAAGCACCCCATCATTTTTATTGTGGGTATTATTGCGTTTCTTCTTCTTTATTTGGAACTTTTTGTGGGTATTTTGTTTCCAAGGGTTGATTTCTTTTTCCATTTTATTTCTATATGTGAAAAAGAAGAAAAAATTCCATGTAGTGAACTTGAAAGAGGAGTGGTGTTATACAGTTTCAACTTTGAGGTGTCATCGAGGTTTTAATTCTTCTTGGATGATTGACTGTCTTTGGGAATTCGTGATAGTTCATTACCAGATCGGCTGCCATTTGTTGTACTAAAAAAAAATTAACAGATCTGATCGACAAGGTTAGGCCTTGTATTTCCTGGAGACCTGACTCATCAGTGTGCTTGTCTAAGGAATTTGTGATGCCTAACAATAGTTTCAAAATGTGTTGCGAGTGTGATACAAGCTTTTCCCAGATATCTCTGAGATACCTGTGTCAGAGTTGTAATCAATCGTCTTGTGGAAAATGCATTCGGGGTTATGAATCTTTTGTTGTTCAATCAGATGGTATGAAGGTTGGTAATGAGGCTATGAAGAGAATCAAGTTGTGCAAGTTTTGTTCTGATGATAACCTACGGCGTGAAGGCGGGAGGAGACATAGTGAGAAAGTATATCCTTCTGTCTCTCCCAGATATAGCCCAGAACCTCCTTCTCCTAGTTATGATGGTGCAGACAAGTCTCCTATGAAGATTGAATCACTTTCCGATGATCGTCTGAGTCGATATCTTGGGTCACAAGATTGTGGTTATTCTCCCTATGCAGCATCACATAGGATTTCGAGCTCGTTTAATGCTCATCCATTTCCTATTTCTGTTCGCCACTCGCCTAACTGGTAATATTTTGTTTGAATGCAAATGCCTGTTCATCCCTATAATTTTTGGTATTCTAGTACCTGCTGTAACTTTCATGTTAGAAATTATGAAATCCACTTTTAGTTAGAAAACTCTTACGTTTGGTATATAGTTTTGAATACCTCAGAGATTTTATGTTAGAAATTATAAAATCCAATTTTAGATAGAAAACTCTTTCGTTTGGTATACAATTTTGTGTTAGTAGTCAACTTTGTGATTTCAGATGATGCTTCTGTGATAAAAATATATTACACTTACACTTCAAACCAAGAAAACAAATTATCTCATTTAATTTTTTGTTCCTAATGTAGGAGTGATGAAGATGATGCAGAAGATTCTGGGAGACATTATTTTAGCCCATCAAGTGATTATTGTCGTGACAGTTCAGACATAGAGTCAAGTAGTATTAGTACTAGAAACGAGTTCTTTAGTTCTCATTTCAGGGAATCAAGTCCTTCTGACAGCCCTTCAAGGAATGATTATACTTTAAGCAAAGTTGATTATGTTGTACAGACTATAGATCCAGGTCAAAGGGAGAATCTATCGTCTCAAGATGCCGAGGCCATTTTAAATAGGTCTGAGAGACTGACTGATGGTCAAAATAACAAACCTGCATGCTCTGGTGACCTGCCAACTATCCAGGACCAAGAAGGAAAGGTAGAAAGGCCATTAGATTTTGAAAACAATGGTCTTATATGGTTCCCCCCACCTCCTGATGATGAAATTGATGACTTGGAGAATAATTTCTTTGCCTATGATGATGAAGATGACGATATTGGGGACACCGGTGCTATGTTCTCTAGGAGCAGTAGCCTTTCTAGCATGTTTCCAGCAAAGCAAAATTTGCAGGAGGTGAATAAGGAGCCCTTAAGAGCTATGGTTCAGGGTCACTTTAGGGCTCTTGTTGCACAACTATTGCAGGGAGACGATATCAAATCTGGAGGAAATTATGTTGAGGACTGGCTTGATGTTATTACCACAATAGCCTGGCAAGCTGCAAATTTTGTGAGACCAGATACTAGAAGAGGAGGCAGTATGGATCCTGGGGATTATGTGAAAGTAAAATGCGTAGCTTCAGGACGTCCTCATGAAAGGTATAACTTATGGCCATTACTGCAGCTTGGAGTATCCCTTTGTGCAAATAGCTTCAATGCTTCGCGTATATATCATATATTTAGTCTTGACTAATGTCTTGAAGTCGTTTATCTTTTTTCTACAGCACACTTATAAAGGGTGTTGTCTGTACAAAAAACATAAAGCACAAACGCATGACCTCACAATTCAAAAATCCAAGGTTACTTCTTTTAGGAGGATCCCTTGAATACCACCAAGTTGCTAACCAGCTTGCTTCTTTTAATACATTATTATATCAGGTACTTGTCTTTAGTTTTAAGAAAATCATCATTTAGTTTATGTTCTTTTTACACATATTTAAGTTTTCTATGCATACAGAATGCTGGAACTAGTTAAAGTTGTCTTATTTATTATTATATTTTGGGTTTTATTGTTCCATGACTTCTAATATTCCTATCTTATTAATGCAGGAAAATGATCATCTGAAGACAATAATTTCAAAAATAGAGTCTCTTCGCCCCAATGTTCTGCTGGTGGAAAAAAGTGTATCCTCGTGCGCACAGGATTATCTGCTGGCAAAGGAAATATCTCTGGTGCTCAATGTTAAAAAGCCGTTACTAGAGCGTATAGCCCGTTGCACTGGTGCATCCCTTACTCCATCAATTGATCATATTTCCACGGCACGTTTGGGACATTGTGAACTTTTCCGGTTAGAGAGAGTGACTGAAGAGCATGGAGATGTTAATCAGAATAAAAAACTATCCAAGACCTTGATGTTCTTTGAAGGATGTCCAAAGCGCTTGGGTTGCACGGTAACTCTAGTTAGACAATTAATTTGTTTTGTGGCTACTTTTTCAAAATGATTTTCTATGCTACTTTTTTGGAATGATTTCTTGGTGAAGTTTTTTGGGTACCTTACTGTAATACTTCTAAACTAATTTTTTTGACCATATTGTAACTTTTCATTTATCATTGAGAAATTCTCATTTTTCTTAAAAATGTAGTTGATTAATAGTTAATCAGTAAACATGTAAACACATGGAAACAAAATATTTGGATTTTTCTTTTCATTATGTAAAATTGTCAATAGTTCATACAATCATACTCGTGTTTTTTGATCAATTTTTTTTTCCATTCTAGTGAACTATAACCAATTTTTGAGTGTAGCTTTCAAACAACCTAATTTTCGTCTGACAATAGCTTGTAAGTCATAATTTGAATGGTTCTGTGGGCCTAGAAAAATGTGATTTTATAGTCTGTTCTGCTTCTAATCTTGTCACATTTCTTCTCATAGGTCTTGCTGAAAGGCATGTGTCGTGAAGAACTTAAAAAAGTTAAAGATGTTGTTCAATATGCGATATTTGCAGCATATCACTTATCTCTTGAGACTTCCTTTCTTGTGGATGAAGGTGCTTCTCTCCCTAAGATGCCGAAGCGCTCTATTTCTGTTGAAGATAATTCCTCATCAGAAAATCCCAATGCTCCCGAGGCATCCAATTGTCTGTTTGATCTTTCCACCGAAGATAAATTTTCTGCTCCTAGTTCTGAGCTTGACGAATCTAAAATATACTCGATGGATTCTCACCTTGGTGACAATAGCTTTCTACAGTCTACTGGCTTTGAAGACTCGAGCATTGTCGATACACTTCCTGACATATTCAATGATGATTTACTATCCGAGGTTGATCTAAAGCCTTCTCTTTACCATTGTGAGGAATTTAAGGACAGTATAACAGTTCCTTTCGCTACCCGAAGTCTTTCTGAATCTGAATTGCCAGAAACCTTGAAATGGAGAATGGGAAAGTCTGGTGGGATTCCAGAGTTGCGAAAGTCTGAAAGTTTTGATGAAAAGGAACTTTCTAATGAATACTTCTCAGCAGCGGATACTCACCAGAGCATTTTGGTATCCTTCTCAAGCCATTGTGTACTTAAAGGAACTATATGTGAGCGCTCTCGCCTTTTGCGCATAAAGTTTTATGGCCGTTTTGACAAGCCTTTAGGGAGATATCTACGGGATGATCTCTTTGACCAGGTTTATTTATTTCCTAATTCTATGTCTAATTGATATATAAAATTTTGTTTTGTTTATTTTTCCTTGGATAGCTATATAATTTTGAGGTGGTATTTTATTTCGTTTGGGTTCTCATTGCAGACATCAAGCTGTCCATCCTGTAAGGAGTCGGCTGAGGCCCATGTTCTTTGTTACACTCATCAGCAGGGTAATCTTACAATCAATGTTAGACGCTTACCCTCTATAAAGCTTCCCGGGGAAGAAGATGGCAAGATATGGATGTGGCACCGGTGCCTTAAGTGTGCCCAAATTGATGGAGTCCCACCAGCAACTCCTAGGGTTGTTATGTCTGATGCTGCCTGGGGGCTTTCTTTTGGAAAATTTTTGGAGCTTAGCTTCTCAAATCATGCAACTGCAAATCGAGTTGCAACTTGCGGTCATTCATTGCAGAGAGACTGCCTCCGTTTCTATGGGTGTGTGAGGCATCTGAATTCACCATTGATTTTACAAGTGTTATTGTATGTTGCTTGTAACTGAATAAGAAGTTTATAAACACAGGTATGGGAGCATGGTCGCATTCTTCCGATACTCGACCATTGATATTCTCTCTGTTAACTTACCCCCTTCTGTACTCGAGTTCAATAGCCATGTTCAGCAGGAATGGATTTCAAAAGAAGCTTCAGAGGTGGTTTTCATAATTTGAAATGTGATTTGCATGGTTTCGAAATCTTGCTTTTGTTTACTCTACTTTGGGGTTTTCAATGCAGATTATTGGTAAAATGGAAAGCTTGTATGCCGAGATTTCCGATATCGTTGATAGGATGGAACAGAAAAACAAGTTGTCAACGCAGGACTCATCAGACTCGAGTGATGTGCAAAGCCACATCGCGCAACTGAAAGAACTGCTTCAAAAGGAACGAAGTGATTACATTGTAAGTGCTGTGAGAACATTTCAATTATGATGAACATTTTAATTGTCCTTGTACATTTGTATATAGGTACTATGTTATTCATGAGAATTATTTGCTAATTTAATAGGGTCTGCTGCAACCATTCATGATGAAACCTTCGTTAATGGGGATGATTTCTGTCGATATCCTGGAACTGAATCGTTTGAGGCGTTCCCTATTAATGCATACCCACTATTGGGATCACCGGCTTTATTCGCTTGATTCCCTCCTCAAAAAGATTTTAAATCCAAAAACTGATGCGTCTTCACCTGTAATGAGAGATTCGAAAAGCGATTCTGCTCACAGTGATGGGAAACTTGAATTTGGCCACAATGAGAATATTCACGAATCTTCTTCGATTCATGAGTTGGCTGGGAATGATTTACATTCAGAGCAGAAGGAAGAGTCAACAGCATTTGAATGCTCCGCATCAACCTCACATCAAGCCTGCAGAGAGGAAGCACACACCGATGGGGAACTGAGTACCTCCATGGATTTTTTAAGCATTTCTTCTTATGAATCCACTCTTTCTGAGAGAATCGATTGCGCTTGGTCTGGAACTGAGCAATCTGTGAAGAAACCACCGGCTGTTTCTGCACTGCAAACAGAAGAACCTCTAGATGGGACAGCGAAGCAGGCGAGTCAAAAGGATAATCCTCAAATGAAAAGGGTATTGATGTCACCTGTGCGAGTTCATTCCTTCGATTCAGCGATAAGAATGCAAGAGAGAATCCGGAAAGGGTTGCATCCATCTACTTGTCAGTTGTCAAATATTAGATCTTTCCATGCTTCTGCAGATTACAGTAGTATGCTAAGGGATCCTGTTTCTAGTTTAACTAGAGCCCACTCTCAAATGTTACCATGGGAAACACAGAAGTTAAATTTATTACTCAGTTCAACTCCATCTTTTATCTCGACATCTCATATCCTTGAAGGCGTTCGACTGCTGCTTCCTCAGACTGGCAATAATGATATAGTTATTGCTGTTTATGACAATGAACCTACTAGCATAATTGCATATGCCTTAAACTCTAGAGAATACGATGACTGGGTTGCTGATAAGTTTACGAACAACGACGGAGGCCAGAGCGTCCCTAGAATCAATATCGAAGATTCTCGACCTGCAACTCTTTCAGCTTGGCAGTCTTTTGGTGCTCTAGACTTGGACTATATCCACTATGGAAACTATGGTTCTGAAGATTCTTCAACCATGAGGACCCTGTTTTCAGATCCCAAAAAGTCTCCCCATTTGAGACTTTCGTTTGTAGATGAATCTTCAACATCTGGGGGTAAAGTCAAGTTCTCTGTCACTTGCTATTTTGCAAAGCAATTTGACTTGCTTAGAAAGAAGTGCTGTCCCAAGGGAGTGGATTTTGTAAGGTCTTTGAGTCGCTGTTGTAGATGGAGCGCACAGGGTGGAAAAAGTAATGTTTATTTTGCTAAGTCATTGGATGAAAGGTTCATCATTAAACAAGTCACGAGGACAGAGCTCGATTCGTTTGAGGAGTTTGCGCCTGAATATTTTAAGTACTTGTCACATTCCCTAACCTCTGGAAGTCCAACTTGCCTTGCGAAAATTCTTGGGATCTATCAGGTAAAAATATTTAGCTTTTGAATCCTACTTTGAAGTCAATAATTTTAACTTTCATATATATATATCCCTTCTTGTGGATGCATTCAAGTACTTTTACCGGGCTCTGCGCTCGTTATCCTTACTGTCCTCTCTGCTGGGCCCCTAGCACAGCAAGCACTCCAAGAGGCTCGGCAGAGAGCAATGGAATTGCTCGATTGTAAAGTAAGGGAGAGTAAAGTGGCTCCTGGGTGGGGTGGGGAACTACGCCTTTGATGGGTAAAGTATAAATGTTTTGGAAGCTTAGAGGCCGAATGGACACATCTTGAAAGTTCGATATATATATATATATATTTTCTTGTGGATGTATTCGAGTACTTTTACCAATGACTATGGGGACGAATATTTACATTTTGTTTTTTCACAAATGTGTAATGGCAGGTCACTGTTAAACACCTGAAAGGTGGGAAAGAAATGAAAATGGATTTGATGGTGATGGAGAATCTTTTCTTCATGAGAAGTATCTCAAAGGTGTATGATCTCAAGGGCTCTTCACGATCTCGTTACAACCCCGACACATCCGGGGCTAACAAGGTTCTACTTGATCTGAACCTTTTAGAAGCACTGCGGACGAAACCCATATTTCTTGGAAGCAAGGCCAAAAGAAAACTCGAACGAGCCATCTGGAACGATACATCTTTTTTGGCGGTAAGCTGCATTGTTGAATTCTCGAGTTCGTCTTTTTTATTGCATTTCCTTCATTAATTGGCTTGGATAAACAGCATGAATTTGGATGGATGATTGATTTGTATTCAGTACTTTATTCTTCATATGGAAGCAAATTTACTGACTCTTCACATTCTTCAGTCGATAGACGTTATGGACTACTCGCTTTTAGTCGGGGTTGACGAGGAGCGGAAGGAGCTCGTTTTAGGCATCATCGATTTCATGAGACAGTATACATGGGACAAGCAATTAGAAACGTGGGTGAAGGCGTCGGGGATACTCGGAGGGTCGAAGAACGCTTCTCCTACCATCATCTCTCCAAAACAATACAAGAAACGTTTTCGCAAGGCGATGACTGCTTATTTTCTGACAGTTCCTGATCAATGGTCTTCTTGATTTTATGATTGGATCATTGTATTCTTTTGTCCATGAAAGCATTTGTTCATCAATCAATAAAGGGATAGATAGCAATTGCAGATATAAATTTGAAGGAATCCCTCTCATTCTTTTCTTTCTTTTTTACACTTCCATCTCTTAGAACTGTGTACAAAGAAACACCTACTTTTCTTTTTTCGATCTAACGAGAAAGTTATTTGTAACAAATTTGGAATCATAACTTACGTTTGCAATACGTGTAGAAGATGTTCATTTTCGTTCGTAAGTTGATAATACTTTATCTTAAAGATATATTATAACGAACAACTAATCCCATTGGACTTAAACAAAGACGAACATCAAATTATTTTAATGGGAAATTTTCTTTTCCCTAAACAACCATAGTCCACAAAGTCCTTTTCAAATGAAAATTTTCATTGTTATATATTGTGAGAGAGAACTTAAAAAAGTAAAAGAAATTCAAATATTTTGACCCATTGAAATCAACTCTTTCTTATGAACTTTGAATAAGATCCATAATGGATTGTGATTCCCATGTGGAAGAGAGAGAGAACAAATGTTTTTTATTTAGAGAAAAAGCTCATAACACTTTTTCTTGGAACTTGGAAGAAAAAGGATTAGGAAAATGGGAGGAAATGGGTTGGCTTAATGGAGCACATTTTTTTGAAATTTCATACCTAACTTATGATATAAATATATATGCACGTCCTGCAGTTTATGTGACATGTTCTATCTTTAGTGAGGTCATATTTCATGCTTAGAGGTCGAATCGAAACTTAGAATTTAGATTGAATGCCTAATGATCTTACTATTCTAAGAGTAAAAATTATCTTTATAAATTAAAATGGGTTCTTTTATCATAATTTATCTTTTGCTCTAATGTGAACGCATCAAGATTTTCTCCCAACTTTAGTTTTCTTAATATATACTTACAAATGTTTAGGTTAAAAGTTAGCCCATTTTTTCTTACTAGTTTTTCAAATATTTCTTGACGTGTGTGAAACAAAAACTATTCAACGTGAATAACAACAATTTCAGTGTCGCAATTTAAGAGTAAAAATGTTAAAAAAAAAAAACAAAATTAAAGGAAACTAAAAATCAAACACCAATATATATATATATTTAACCATTTAAAAATACCTTTGTCGTCGTTCACAAAAATCTCAACATATGTCCTTATCGTCTAGATCATGATAATTTTTCTAGTCTAATTTCAAAATCCAAAATGAGTATTAATTTCACGTAAGATTAAAATTAATACTTAAATATATGATAAAAATATATATTGAGAAGTCAATAATTTGAATTCTCTACGAACTTAAAATAATAATAATAAAAATGTGTGTATATATAATATATATTAAATTTGGTAACGACCTATTTTTATTTTTTGGTTGAATTAAAGAAAATGTAGAACTCCCAAAAAAATAAAAACAACATATAAGAAAAACAAAGTTTGAAAATTAATTTTCAAGGTTTTGACTTCCACGAAACATGTATAAAAGAATTAAAATGGCAAATTAAAATTTTAAAAATATTTTCTATTTTCAAGGGAACTACTCTTCAAAATTCAACAAAATTCAAGGCGCGAAAGACCAAACTACCCTCAATTCCTAAAATGGAAATAGAAATTAAAAAAGAAAAAAAAAGTTACCTTGAAGTAAAATTGTTATAATTAAACACTACATTATAATAATATTAATTAGGAATCAAATTCTTAATTTTACAAGTAATTTTGTGAACGTTCACATTGTTATAATTTAATTAAAAAAATTTCAATCCCATGAAATTAAAAAATTATAATATGTCCGTTTAGAATTATATGTATTTTCTCTAGATAGGCCAATTCCGTCATTCCCTTACGACATGATTACGTTACCTATTCCTTGCTTCTTAAGAGTGAAAACCATCCTTACAGACCAACACGAGTCATGTTTTGTTCTTACTCGCATACATCTTAAGAAAATTCTTAGAAGACCACCCTAACATAGAATTACTCAAAGTAAAGTATTAGTATTGCACACAAATTCTTAAGAAGTTACGGAATATGGTTACCATTTGGAAGCGAATTAGACATTTGTTTAGACCCTTCATATATATATATATATATTACTTTAAATTAATATTCCAGGAATAAAAAAAAATTATTCTCTAAATTTAAAATTTCATGGTTATCCAAAGGAAGAGAGGAAGAAGGTGGTTGGTCTTGGTTCTCAAGCCAATGAAATTAAGAACCCAAAGCTTCCAAATTGATGAGCGGAAGGTCATTTTGGACTTTTACACTATCTATTTTTTTAATATTCTTTTAACTTTTAATAAAAATAAAAAATAAAAAAAAAAACACTTTAATATTATTATATATTACCCACCCTTATATACATTTTATTTTATTTTATTTTATTTCCCCCCTTTTTATTTTAATTACACCACGAATCAGAAGTGGGGATTAATTTTAAATTAATATATAATTATTTTAAAATGTTTAATAAATTTTGAAGCTATTCTGAATTTAAAATTATAAACTTCCTTTTACCAGACATTTTATTTGAAAATTAAAATTTGAATTTTATTATATTAATTTAAGTTTGAATAAACATTCAAATTTAATAATTCAACTAAATAAAATTATTATTACTTTGAATATATTATATAAAATGAACAGACAATTTTAGAATCAGGAATGAAAATTTAGTAACGGGTTATATAACATTCTTCAAGATTTTAAAATATATCCGACCTAAATTAAAAGGATTGAAAATTAAATTTAAACTGCTCAACATCAAATCAAGATGTTGAAATAAGTTAAAGGTTGGATCGATGCCCGTGATTAACGCCTTCACCTATCCCACCCATTTTGTATTAAACTAAAACTATATAATATCAAATCAAATCACAACCTTACCCCATACATCACCCCCTTTGGCTTCTTCTCTTCAAATTTCTTAGAAAAGGGGTTGGAAAGTTCATTCAAACCTTATTTTAAATTCGCATTTTTCTTTTCAGTCTCTCGAGCATTATAGGTCTTCCGACAAATTTTTCGTTACCATTTGAAATTATGTATACGGTCTATGTTTTGGGTTGAAAATTCAATTTCTTATTTCACAGTTTTTAAATTAAAAGAAAAAAAATACGAAAATTGAGTATGGAAATCTCTCCTTAGTAGACGTGTTTAAAAACTGTGGGACCAACGGTTATACATGACGGATCAAAACAGATAATATCTACTAGACGGTGGGTCTTAAGTGTTACAAACGATTAAAAAAAATTAACAAGTAATAAAAAAAAAATTATTTAAGGTCCATATTTGGGTGGAAAAGGACAGTTTACGTACTTATTGTGCATTGTCAAACATGATTTAAATTCAATTTTCAAACATTGCCTTCTTTGTTTGACCACAAACAAACCCTTCACCAAACAAATTCCTCTCTATAATAACAACACCTTTACACTTTCATTTGTGTCTCTTCTACTACGCCCACCATCTTCCTCTCACCTCTTTCCAACTCTTTCCCTTTTGGCTGCCATGGGAAACGCCTTTGGGCTCAAGAAGACGGTTAAGGTGATGACAGTCTCCGGTGACACGATCAAACTAACCCCCCCGGTTCAAGCTCGGGATGTCGTCAAGGACTATCCCGGCTTTGTTTTACTCGAATCCGAGGCTGTGAAACACTACGGAGTTCGAGCAAAGCCATTGGAACTCCACCAGAAGCTTAGCACGAAAAGACTCTATTTTCTTGTGGAGCTGCCTAAAATTCCAAAAGAACAGGTGAGAGTTATGAGGTTAGAGATGTTCGTTTAACACGTGATGAATAAGAAAAAAAAGGTGGGGAGAGATTTCTCCCTATTTACTCAACTGGGTTGGGACGGAAATTATGTTCTCTATCTCACTACGTAGTTATTTGAGTTACATTAGTTATGATTTATTTTGACATGAAGGCTCCACGGCGAGTAAGGTCGGCGATCAACATGAGTGCGAAGGATAGGCTAGAGAGCTTGATGTTGTCACGGCGGTCAGCATCAGACCTAACCATCATGAAACCGAAGAGCGTGTTGGCGGAGGAGGGCGGTGAACAGAGAGAGGGATCGGAAGCGACACGGGTGAAGGTACGGCTGCCGAAGGCGGAGGTGGAAAGGGTGTTGAAGGAGAGCAAAGATGAGGCAGAGGCAGCGGAGAGGATTATGGGGTTGTACATGGCCAAAGCTAGAGAAAGTGTTTGTCAAAATGAACGGAAGATGGAGAAGGAGAAGGATGTCATCATCAAGCCACGTGAGGTGCGCATGCCTTTGATTTTACTGTCTTTTTTCTTTTTCCTTTTTAATTTAATTTTACTTACCACTTCGATTTGTCATTAAGATTTACTAATTATTTTCTATGTGAAAATTGAAATGATTTTCTTTGTCGAAAATGCAGAAGCGACGAGTAAGTTTCATGACGACAATAGAAGCAATGCCTCAAATTGCGGTAGCAACTTAATTAACAAGGGCAACAAAAATCATAGACAAATTAATTGAAGTGACACAGTGACGTGACGATCTACTTACTGAGAGGATTACACTACGTCCTTCACTTCAACTTAAAACATTTAAATTTTAAACCGCTTTTGTAGAATATAGCTAGATATAGTTTTGTTTTCTTTTTACGCCCATTATGTACTCATAAATAAATTAATGTTATATAAGTAGCAAGCTCCCGAGTCATGGAGAGCTTTTTTTTTTAGCTCAATATATATAGTTTAATGTTTCATATTATATATTAATATAATTTTTATTTCACGGTAAATTCAAGAGGTAAAAAAAGAAAATTGTTCTCTTACTCACATAATTTACGAGAAACAGTAACATATATTTTCTTGCAAACGACTTCAGACTTTGCACCAATACATGAATATATCTCAATGTACTTGATGATTAATATATCAATCAATTCATGTATCTAGCTATTCATTAACCTCAATTATTTATGTATTCAACGTGTCAAGATTAATTCCAATGGGTAAGGTACTCAGTATAGGCCATAAGAATGAAGTCAGTATAGTTGCATTTTCTATTGAAATTGTAGTTCTTATTATTCATCACGTCATTTTCATTATTTTTTAAATTAATGTTATTATGATACTGTTAATAATATTAATGTAATGAATTTCTATTTAAATATAACAAAAATAATTCATCTCTAAATCTAACGCCTACAAGGACAAAACTAGCTTAGAAGAAGATTTGAACCTGTCTGTTCTTTTGTATCCTTCAAATAAGAAATGTTATCATCCCTACTAACAGCAAACCATGACAGTATTTAATCAGAGGATGCAATGTTTCTTTCAGTATATTCTGATCTCAAAACTCAGAAGATGTTCTTACAGAAAGGAACTGGACAAAGAAAAGGGTAAAAACAAAAAAAAAACAGAGTCCAAGTATTCCCAAACAGTACCTTCTTTTTGGTTATAGCAGAGATTTGTTAAGGGAGCCAGTAAATGAATTTATACACACTTGTACAATAGAATGAAGGAATGAAGTACACAGATTCAAGGAGTGTGGCCTTCATTAGCCATCCATCCTTAAATTCTTTGTTGCCACAATCAAAGAGAATGAGCTGAAAATCAATTGTCAAAAGTACTCGAAAGTTGGAAAAGTATGGAAAATGATTGTTGATAAATCCATACCTTCTCTATATCTGCTGCTGCTGCTGCTGCAGCGTTCGAAGATGCTCCAACAGAGAAATAGCCTTCCTCTTTGCTCTCTCTGTGCCACTCTTGGCGAGCTCTGTCAGTGGAATCACGGCACCCAGCCTACTCATGCAGGAAAGATTTTCTGTATCTCTCTTACACAAAGCAAGCAAAATTGCAGCAGCGTTTTCTTTGTTGCGAGGCAATCCGGTCCTCAGCAGGTCTATTAGGACAGGTATGGTACTGGCTTTCACCATGGCTACTTTTGCTTCTTGATGGCTGGCCAGGACCGACATTATTGTGAGAGCTTCGTCGACCATGGAGTTAACCGAGTTCGTAAGCATCTTTAATAGAGCTGGAATGATCCCTGCCCTCACAGACCTTCCCTTGTTACCCTGATAAATACACAAATTAAATAGTGCTGTTGCAGCATCCTTCTTCCCTCTTGAGCTTCCATTTTCAAGTAAATTCACAAGAGCCGGGATGGCCCCAGAATCACCAATGATTATCCTATTTTCATCAGCAAGAGACAAGCTGAAAAGTGTTGCTGCGGCATTTTCTCTCGCTTCCATACTTCCAACTCTCAGAACTTGGACAATCGAAGGTATGGCACCAGCAAGCATAATGAGTCCCTTGTTGTTCTCATATATTGAAAGGTTCAGAATGGAAGTAACTGCATTTTCTTGTATTAAAACATCACCAACAGTTAATAGATTGACCAAAGCAGGAATTGCTCCTGCTTCGGCAATCAGTATTCTATTATCCGTGCTTCTTTTCGATAGAGATCGAAGTTCGGTCACAGATGCTCTCTGCTCCTCAATTGAATGGCTAGTTAGTTTGCGGACCAGAGTTTCAATGGCTGCCATCTCCTCGCACACATCACGGTACGACCCATCACACTTTTTGATCTTCCCATTGGTTAGTCCTGTAGGTTGCTCAATATTGTGGTTAACACACCATTGACTAATAAGACTTCGCAGCACATAATTTGGGGTGAGAATCAAATTCTGGAGCTTCTGCTGAGTTTTGGGACAAGTAGTATTCCCACAATCTATCCACCTCTGTACATAAGATCTCTCATACGTCTGTGTTGTAAGAAAAAGCACTATTAAGAAAAGGCATAAAAGAATTCAATTGTTCAAACTCTAAGCTCAAATTCATAAAAAAAGAAAAAAAAAAAAAAAAAAAGTTACGACATATATCCACGAACAGGTGAGAGCTTCAAATCACCGAACTCATCAAAAGAAACATCAAGTAATTCATGGAAGTCGAAAGCCTACCTGGCCTGTGGACACAATAACAGGATCCCTCATGATTTCCAGGGATATGGGGCATAAAAAATCATCAGGGATTGGAACCGCGTCTGGGTTCTTCACCTGGTCTCCACTCTTTTTGGCAGAGTCATTCTGTCCATCAGAACAACCCTCTGAGGAGGATGGAAGTTTCTCAATCTGATCCACACCCCTATTCATCAACCCTCTACAATTTGGAAAGGCATCAAATTTCACTGTAATCTCATGATCAACGATACCATTCTCCTCAACATGAAAGTTATCAACACAGTTGTTCAGGTTTAACAGGTCCACATTTTTCTTCAGCAACTGAGATTGAACAACTGATGGCGGAATTGCAGTCAGAGACCCATATTTTTCAGCTGCTCTTCTCAACTGAGCTCTCACTAATTCAACCTAGAGAATCATCGAAAGATTATATAATGATCAGAAATTGAAAAATCAAACAGTGGATTTTCCCTTAAATCCTACCTGTTCTTGAACTTCCTCTGATATATCAAGGCGATCATAAGGAAGATTGCTCAATGCCTTCTCTAACTTCCATGTCACGCATTGGAATTGAAAGATTATCTTATTGGCAACTTCTTCCTTCAAAATTAAAACGTACAGAAATTTCAGAAAATGTATACTGAGACTCATCAACACTGCCCCATTATGAAAATATTTCGAAAATTAGAAAATTGGCCATGAACGTCAAAGTTTGAAATGAGGCATATGAGCAAAGAACAAGAAGCGTAACCAAAAATAGAATACGTGATAGCGGTGCTCCAAATTTAGAAGTCAAAGTTCATCCCACATGTCCGCTTGAGCTTAATTTGTGCAATTGGATACTCAAAGATGCAGAAAACTGTATATCTCAACAAATACACATCGCTGAGGCAATATTACGAACTAAATTTTGGGTACTCCGTAAAACTCAATGAAATTAGGGGTCCAGTTTTCCCCTTATGGAATTCGAATGACAAAATCAACATCAGCCAAGATTACTAGGACAAGATACAAGATTAGTAAATGAAAATCTGTAACCAAACATCAAATATAGATCGTGAGAATCAAGAAGCCGTTCATTCAAGTAGTAGTTCCACAAAGCACAAATTCCAAACTGAAAAGCTAGGTCAAACCTAAAAAAAGGGATCGATAAATTCAGCAACTAAATATGGTGTGCTAAATCAAACTTTCAAGCTAGAAGAAAGTGAAGTGAAGTTGCAGAGGAATGCAGTGACTGAAAATCAAAACAAACACAATCAAGTTGAGATACAGCCCTCCAAGTTTCTCAAGCTCCTAACTCCTCGTCCTCTAAACCCAATCTCATTAGTAAAAGAACCAAAAGAAAAAGAAAATTAGACAGAGCGCTTACAGAAGAAGAACCGCAGGACCGGAAAGTCGAAGCGGCAAAAATGAGACGCTCAGTATCCTTCAACGCCGCCACTAAATCACATAGCCACGAAGACGGAGACGAATCCCTCACGGTAACAGCGCCACAAGAAGAAGAAGAAGAAGATGCACCAACATGTCGAAATTTGACGCCATTAAAGTCTCTGATCTCCTCAAACAAATGCGTCAAAAGCACGATCCGACGCACCAGATCGGTACAATCCTTCTTGAAAACCCCTCCACTGCCCGTCCCCGCCGACATTCGAACGACATCGCGAACAAAATCCAGTAAAGCCGAAGCCGGTGGACAGTCGCTACCGCCGGCGAAAATCCCGGCCATTACTCCGACCAAATTGCCTGCAATTACGCAATGTACTTGGGTTTCAGTTGAGATTCAGTACGTGGGTTTATCCTCACAGAGAGCTGAAAACTCGAGAAAATTAGGAACAGACAAATGGAAGAAATTTGGGAGAGAGAGAATCTGAGGAGTGTGAACCAATAGAAAATGGAGGAGTAAACAAAGAGGGGATACAGTTGGAAACAGAATAAAATGAATTGTATAAACAGCAGCAATATTTATTTATTTATTTATTTCTCTTTCTAAATTATTATTTTATTGTCTTTATTTAAATTCGCTGTTGAATCCAAGAAATTAAAATCAAGTTTATCCAACTCTAAAATATTTGTTCTTGTTTTTCTTAAAAATAAAAATAAAAATAAAATAAAAATTGTTTGATTGTTTCAAACCAAACAAATTGTTGAACGTGTATGGATGTAATGGGGTGAGTGTGGCCTAAATTATTTTTTTAATCAATAATTAATTTTATATTTTAAAATAAAGTTCGGAGGAATACAGAGACTTGAACTTGTCTTATCGATTCGAATTCGAGATTAAACGCTGACACTATCCAGAAACCGAACTTGGGGGATGAGATGAGGAGTTTGGGAAACAATGGTATACTTGGGGGATATGCAAATTGGAGAAGTGAGAAGGACAAGGCTGCCCCCACCCATGTTCTTGCCTTGTCTTTTTGTCCCTACACAAACAACCCTCGGTCAGTAGCAGCAGTTACCGTTTTCCCGTTAAACTTGTCTGCTCAAATGTTATTTAAAAAAAAAAAAAGAAAAACATGAATTATTTTATCTAACTTAATATCATTTTTTACCTTAAATTTAAAATTCATTGTAATTTTCACCCTAAACTTTAAAAAATACTATAATTTTTAATTTATGGTAGATTTTCGTTAGAAGAATCCCAGAGACAGCATTTTTCACGTGCATTCATTAAATAATAAAACCTATATTTGGTATGAAATTAGAATAAATGATTAAAAAAAAAATGATTTCACGTCTATAAACGAGTAATCACATTAACTCATCGAAATGTCGAATATTAAATTAGTTAAAAAAATATATTAGGATTAGTAACGTAGCGAACCATGTGGTATATAACATAATTTGCATTTAAGAACTATGGAACTTTTATTAACGATTTTTGTTATCACCTTTATTAATAGAACACTTTACTATATTGAACCAAACACAAAGGCGAAAAGAGAGATCATTTTATGAAGATGATGTTTTTGAGTTTCAATCGAGACATATAATTTACTAACTATTAAAAAATTTATATGTAAAGGGAGAGATTCGAACCTCTAACATTTTGATCAATAATACAATAAAGTTTACATAGTTCAACGATAATTGACATATACTCATTTATGCGATGTCAGAGTTTAAATTCTCATACATCACTTATTGTAATGTCTCTACATCTACACAATATATAGTAAAGATTAAGAATCAAGTGGGTTTAGAGTCATTATTCGAAACTCTAGCAAAAATATAGTTTTATTTTGAGTTTATTCAAATTTTAAGAGCGTTTAATATGGTTGCTCATACTAAACGAACATTTATATATGTCGGTCAATTTTATTTATTTATTTTTTAAAATTTTATTTGTACTAAAAAAAATCAAAATTTTAAGTTAATTAATTATAAATAATAAATTTGTTTTATTTTTTTATTTTTCTCTCTCCAGCCATACGCAAGTGGCATTTTCGGTGTTATCTAGAGAGAGAGAGCACATGCTGCCCTCTTCCGTTTCGTGGACGGTTTTCAATGACAGCTGTCACGTTTTATTTTAATTTGCCGAAATAGTCAACAATTTATTTTAATAATTTTAATTTCTTAAAGAGCTCAAATTCGTTTATTTAGTTTATGAAAAATAAGATAATATAGGATTTTGTTTGTTCCAAACGCATCTCTTATTCCCATAAAATATTGTGCGTATCATATTGTTTTGGAATATGGAAACTCTTAAGCTAAATATTTTTAATTAATTAAAATATCCCTATGCTTAGTTTATTATTGAGTTTTAAACCTTTTATTATCAATTGATTAAAAAAAATAATCTTGAAAAACTAAAATTGAATAAATATTAAAATATACCGACCAAATAGTAATTTAGTCGATTAGGTTCTTAAAATAAATGTTAGTTTATTATTAATTTATTATTTCATTACAAAATTTAGACAAATATTTTTTACAACAAGTTGTGAAATTAATCTTTTACAATAATAGAATAAAAGAAAAGGAAAAATGAATATTTGACTGTTTTTGACTAATCACAAAGACTAGGTCAAAGCTGGTGAGCCCAAAATAAATACCCATTCTATTATTCTTGTATTATTTAATTAAAATATATAATTTTGGACCAAAATATAAAAAGAAAAAGAAAATATTTATTGTTGATTAGTTCAAATCTCATTTATTTTATTTTATTTTGGTTGTTTAGACGTTTAAAATATGTTTTATATTTAATTATTACATAATGACCCAACACAATAATCTCTTTCTTTTGTTTTTTCCTCATGTTTTTTACCCTTAATACCTAAACTCACCGCCAACCCCTTTTTTTACCGCAAAATATCACTGTCGCCATCACTCACTATATTTTAGTGTAATAAATTTTAATTATATTCTTTCACTGACTATTTAAATTCAATTAGATTTTCTTTAAGGTCATTTTCATTTGTATTTTTAAAAATATTTCAAACTTTCATTCGGACGGAATAATAATTTAGTCTAATTTATGGTCTCATATACACTTCTATTTAAAAATAGACGTTTGGTCATCAAAGTAGCTATCACTGTTTTTTTAGTATATCAACTGGATGAAGAAGCAGCTGTAAAATCACACAGTAGACACGTTTTAAAATCATGAGGCTATTGAACTGTTACAATAGTATTCCTTTTCGAAAGACGGTTAAATCCTCCCGTCTTTTACTTCGTCCTCACGTCCTTGAATTCATGAAGTTTAGTAGCTTAATTTGTTAACGTAATGGCATCCAGTTCTAAGCTTGAAATCCCCACACGTGGTGTTAAACAAATATTCCAAATGGAAAGTATCTTCCTACCGAGTTTTGAAGAATTCAAAGAGCAGCCCGTGGGTTCGTTCAAAAGCTTGTACGTTCGGTGGCAGCGTCCGGAAAAGCAAGTCGTCAATATTGAACGCCATGGCTAATCATTGTCCTTTATAATTCATCACTGAACATCTACTTTCCCTTCCAATTTCTCCTCATCCTTTCAAAATTTTCTCTCATTTTCTTTCCCCGGAAACGAACGCTATGTCTTCCTTGATCATTCCCCCTGTTCTTACTACTCCACGGGACGATGCTGCCCTACTTTACCGCGCATTTAAAGGTCAGTTTTCTAATTCTGTTTCTGTGTAAGTTTCTTACGTCTTTTGTTTTGGTACTGTTTGTCTTTTTTTTTTTTTTTTTTTTTTTTTT
>NW_019268525.1:5392214-5404884 GCF_002738365.1 Cucurbita moschata | reverse complement strand
TTTTTTTTTTTTTTTTTTTTTTTTTTTTTTTTTTTTTTTTTTTTTTTTTGCGGATTTGGGATCGGATTCTACATTTCTTGAAAAGTCTTGATCGGACAGGGAAAAGTGAGGGAGAATCTGTATGGTGATTAATTTCTGAATGGATTGAGTTAGATTGAAATTGACTGAGTTCAGGTGCCCTAAATGGTGAAGGTGGAGGCGGAAGGAGATTGAAATGGAGTGTGGTGACTGAGAATTTTGGTATTGATTTTGTAGGGTTTGGCTGTGATACTGCGGCAGTTATCAATGTTCTTGCACATCGAGATGCAGCACAGCGTGCTCTGATTCAGCAGGAATACAGAGCCATTTACTCTGAGGAACTCACCAAACGCTTGAAATCTGAGCTTAGTGGCAAAGTTGAGGTGAATCTCTTGGTTTTCACTACGGATTTATAGTCCCATTTGTGTTTCTTATTACTTATTTCTCTCTCACTCAATTTTTAGTTTAACTTTTAGTGTTGTGCCTTCAAAAGGTTCACTTTCATTCTTGTGCTTTTTTTTTTTGTTTTTTTTTTGATCATTTTGATTTCTTTTAGCATAATTTTACCACAATTTTTGTTACACATCAAAATTCTTTTAGTAGTGTCGGGCTAGAGATGTCCAAGGGCGAGGGCAGAATCAGAGTAGGCTTATTGTCCATATTTCCATCTCTTATTTCAATCCTTGTTCCCACCAAATTTTTCATTTATTTTGACTGAATTTTGATGGAGGCAACAATTTTTTTTTTGGCATATTTAATATATTTTTTTAAAAAAATATGTTTCCACAAAATTTTTATTGAATAATTTTTATTAATAAATTAAAACATTTTAATTAATATTCAACCTAATTTCTCCACACTTAAATTTCAATATTACCATATAATTTTCTAATATATATAATTAATTAATTACTAAATAAAGTGATTAAAAAAAAATATATATAAATATATTATTTATTTATATATATAAAGAGTGGGGCGGACAGGACGGGGATTTGGGTTGGGTTGGGGGCGGTTTACCCAATGGAGACGGGTTAAATGGACACTTTTTTTGTGTCTGGAGTTGTGATTGAATGAAATAAAAAAGAATATGAACAAACAAAAGAACGAGTTTCTCTCTTGCTTGTCACTTGTGAATCTTCCTGATCTTATCCTTTTGTGTTTTGTGTTGTTGCAGGATGCAATTTTACTATGGATGTATGATCCAGCAACAAGAGATGCTGTCATAGTGAAGGAGGCTATATATGGACAAACTGTTACTCTTAGAGCTGCCACTGAAGTCATTTGTTCTCGTACACCATCGCAGATTCAGCATTTTAAACAAGTTTACTCGGCCATGTTTCATTCTCCCCTTGAACGTGATATTCAAAATAGTGCTACTGGTGATCACCTAAAGGTCCTACTCTTTCTTTCTTGTTTATCAGTTTGTGATGATATTGTTCTGTTTCTTGGCTTTAAGCCTGCCTTATCAGTTGTATATGAAATGAGTACTGAAGTATAAAAAGACTTTAGGATAATGGGTTCAATCCCCATGTAGCCACCTACTTAGGATGTTAAAATCCTATCAGTTCCAACTTCGAGCTGTGTGTAAGAGTTCAAGCTCACCGCTAGTAGATATTGTCTGCTTTAGTTTGTTATGTATAGATGTCAGCCTCACGGTTTTAAAACGTGTCTACTAGGGAGAGGTTTCCACAGCCTTATAAGGAATGCTTCGTTCCTCTCTCCAACCGATATGGGACCTCACAATCCACCCCCTTGAGACTAACAACGATACTTAACGGGCCAAATTGAACAATATCTGTTAGCGGTGGACTTGAACTATTACAAATGGTATCAGAGCTAGGTTTCGGGCAGTGTGCCAGCGAGAACATTGGGTCCCAAGGGGGGTGAATTATGAGGTCCCACATTGGTTGGAGAGAGGAATGAAACGTTCCTTACAAGGGTGTGGAAACCTCTCCCTAGTAGACACATTTTAAAATCGTGAGACTGACAGCAATACGTAACAAGCCAAAACGGACAATATCTACTAGTGGTGGGCTTACTAACTTGACACTCCTATTTTATAGCTCTTTGTATGAAAACGTTAGACAAAAGGGATGATAGCTGGTGCCTAATTGTATTGAACTCATATCTTAAAGTTGAAGCTGAGACTAATGGCTTTTATTTTCTTCTTTAATCCATATTCGACTCATCTTTTATCAGTCACTAACTACTTCTGCAATGATAAGCCAATCTGATAAAAGAATATTATATCTTTTCAGCTGCTTTTGGCTTACGTTAGTAAACCACGCTATGAAGGCCCAGAAGTAGACGGAGCTCTGGTACAAAAAGACGCCAAATCTCTGTATAAAGCTGGAGAGAAGAGATTGGGAACTGATGAAGATAAGTTCATAAAGATTTTCAGTGAAAGAAGCAGAGCACATCTCTCTGCTGTTAGTCATGCTTATAAACATACATACGGACAATCTTTGAAAGAGGTGTTTGATCGAGCTTTATCTTTCTTTTAGAATACATCAAGGTTCAAGGTTAACACAAGAACAAATTCATTCTGCAGGCTATAAAAAAAGAAACATCTGGCCATTTTGAGCATGGCCTTGTAACAATTTTGCTGTGTGCTGAGAATCCTGGGTTTTACTTTGCAAAGGTATTGTCCCAACTCTTTGAATGTTGCTCTGCTAGGGAGAGAGGTTTCTACGCCCTTTTAATGAATGTTTCGTTCTCCTTCTCTACCGACGTGGGATCTCATATTGATACATTCATGAATGTTGCTAAAAATATGTTGAATTCCAGGCTTTGAGGAAGGCGATGAAGGGAATGGGAACGGATGACTCCACTCTGATAAGGATAATTGTGTCCAGAGCTGAGATAGATATGCAGTACATAAAGGCAGAGTACCACAAGAAGTATAAGAAAACCCTAAACAAAGCAGTTCATTCTGAGACATCAGGCAGCTACAGGGACTTTCTTCTCGCCTTGTTGGGTCCGGATCATTAGACTACAACAACTGCACTGTGGATCAAGTGGATGTAGGATTCTAAAAGTTCTTAAACTTCTTCATGTTTGAGTTCATGAAAGCTTGTGATTTTTTCTTTTTCTTTTCTGTAATTATTGTATGTGATTTGTGTAAGTTTATGCTATGGACATCCACTGTATGACGTTCAAGTTTGTATAGCTCTTCATCGTACATTGATTGTTTCCAAGTTTTATTTTGAAATGAATGTATTTGGTGTGTTAGATGAACACGACACGACTCTCCGCGATAGTATGATATTTGTCCATTTTGAACATAGGCTTTCGTAGCTTTACTTTGAACTTTCCCAAAAACCTCATCCCAATGAAGATAGTATTATTTGATTATAAATATATGATTATTCTCTTAAGTATGGGATCCTTATTCTAATTATAGCTTTTTCAATTTTAAGTAATTTTACGAAATTCAAATTTGAAACAGAACATTTTTTTCTAAGTTAATATTTTATAGAAATTGTTAATATTTTATTTAAAAAATACCATTATTATTATTATTTTTTTGACTGATTTTAAAAATACTTTTAGCATTCCAATAATGTGTATATATATTTGAAAATGGTAGGTCTAATTTTATTGATTTAACAAAAACGATATTTATTATTATTATTTTTTTGAAGGGCAATAAAAATTAGTGACCTAATTGGCCTGGGGGCATCAATCCAATCTAAATTGTCCGAGCATTTTGCGAACCTTGTCACAAGCGCTATGCCTGTGTGGTTCAGCTCTGCAAAATATCAACTTGATGTGTTGATTGCTCGATAAAGCAAACAAAGAAGCATTTGAGCGCGCTCATTCCCCACTCTATTAGCTGCTGTTAGACTGCAATCGTCACCTTCGAACGTCGGATGTTCATGAATTAGAGCTCACGGTTCTTTGTTAAGGTTAGAATTTTCATCTCACAGGCAAGTTTCAGTACTCGTTCTGCAATGGCGGTTCAGTTACTAATGAATGAAGTGCAATGTTGAGTACAAACAAATGCTAAAAGAGTTGTCATCCTTCTAATTTTGCGAACTATTTTGTTTGTTATGGCTATTTTGATTCTCAATTTACGGGTGGATAGTCCACTTTTTTGTTTATTTTGGAAGAAAGAACTATATTATGCTACTAGCTGAGGTTAGTAGTTGGGTGGATGTTAATTCAATGAAACACTAGTAACTATTTTACGCGTTTCCGGTTCCTACTGCATTAAGCTTTGATCAGTTTTGAAGTTTCTTGGCTTGATGTTAATCTTTCTGTTCTTTTGCAGTTTTTTTTTTTAGTAAGCTTTCCCTGTCGGTCTGATGTTTTCCGTATTCAGGCATGCATAGCGTTCCCTGTACTCTTGTTGGGCATGACATTGATCATCTCAATCGTTCATTCGTGTGGCCTGGTATGACTGTCTGTATGTTTATATTGGAACTGTGCACTAATTATTTGAAAGGTGACGGAAAAAGCTACTATGTTTTAGTGAAAGTGGATAGGTGATTCTTTAAATTGGGTTTATTGGGAAATTCAGGATGATTTTTTTTCCTGGACATTGTACATGAGATTGGCATGGTTAAATGGTCTAATTAACTGTATATGCAACGCACTGTATTAGAATCCTTTAGTTATATCCCCTTTTTTGAATCTTGACCAATTTGAGAGCTTATATTACTCCTTTGGCTAGGGAGATGCCTCATCACCATCTCTCTTCTGTTTACCTTCCTTCACGATGACATGTTTCTTCAAGAATATTAACATCTCTTTGAATGGCTGAATTTAGTGCTCAAGGATCATCCTTTCAAGGGTGACCAGAAAGTTCTTTGCATGCAAATCAACGGGGTTCATATTTGGCTTCTTTGGAATGAGCGAAATGTTAGAATCTTCCTAGAAAAGGGAAAAAAAAAATATAGGACCCATGCCAGATGCTATTCTATTTTTGGCTCTATTTTGGTTTTAAAGAGCCCCTTCTCTTGTATCTAAGGTTAAATTCTCTATATCTAGCTGGAGAATCTTTTTGTAATTATCTTGGATGGGTTTCTCCCCTTTTGTATCATTTGATTCAATCAACGGCATTGTTTCCTATCCCCCCCCCCCCCACAAAAAAAAAGGGAAAAAAGAAGAAGAAGAAAAAGAAAGAAAGCCAGAGTATAAGGAGTTTTTTCTTTCATTCTTCTCCTTCATGCTACCGCAGCTGGCTTCTTATGTTTGGTCACTAGAAGTTTATTTATTATTCTGTCCATAGTTTACTGGAATTCCCTATATGGACTTCATTTTAAAGTAATTATTTGTTTATCAAAGGATTCTTGAATTGATGTGAAATTCTACTTCATTTCCCTTTCCCTATTTATCTATTGTTAGAATTAATTTGGACATGGTGCCTAGGGGTGTATAAATGAATGGGGTTTCCTTTTTTAGTGCTTCAGTGGGCATCAAATGAGAAGTGTAGCATTGCATGTTGAGAAAAGATATCGGAATGCTGTGGGTGAAAGCATGAGGTATTATTGATATCTCATTATCAACTGCTTGAAGTTATGGTGAAATACCAAATGCAGACTATTTGATTAGCGCATCACCTCTTCTGTCTCAGGTTCCATTATGTTCTCTCCATGCTACCAAAATTGTGCTCAAGAACAAAGCACACGTTTGCAGGTAATTTGTTTGAAGTGGGTAAATATGGCACCACAAGCATCTCGAATCGAGGAAAGTTGCTAGATAAGGTAAGCAATTGATGTAATATTTTGAATGTTACAAGATGAAATCGTTCTTTTGTTATATTTCCAGTTGGCAGTTTTAGAACTCATTGTTACTTCATCAAACTTGCTGGTTGGTATGAACATTATAACCCTCATCATCTAGGTTACTAGTAGTGATGAAATTCATCTTAGTATTGGATACAAACCTAAAATTTCGCAACTCCAAACTATCTTCACACTCTTTTCTCGCAACCTCACCTACATTGACTATTCTCTCTAATGTAATGCCTCTCCTTTATGCTTTAATAGTGGTGGTAATTAGGGGTGCAAGAAAAAACCCAAAAACCAAAAAGATTGTTTAAACAACTGAAACCGATTGTCGGTTTGGGTTGGAATTGGTTTGGTTGGTAGTCCGAGTTTTAGTGTATGAAAAAACAATTATATTCAGTCGGGTTCGTGTTTGGAAAAAATAAAACCAAAAAGCGGAAGCGAACAATAGTTTGTATAATAAACATTGAAATATTTGTCACTAAGCACTTTCTCTCTAATTGGCTTTGGATTGTGACTTGCAGCATCCAAGTTAGGTGTTTGAGAGTGCATCAACCCTTCTTTTGTTTCTTTCTTTTTATAATTTTTTTTTTCAAATTGAGATATCCACATCCATTCAGCTTCCAGCTTCGCGGGGACCACTGTACTTCTACAGCACTAAATATTATGCAATTTTTGGTTTTTTGGTTCTTCAACTTTGCTTCATGAATAATCGTGAGTTGATATCTAACTGTTCTTTGATATATTTAAATTTGATTTGTTTATAGATATCAGTTGTGATGGCTCATGATGATTGTATTGAGAATGGACAATACAACAATCGATCTAATTCAATTCCATCAGATCCAGACGATGATTGTAATGTTTCTGTAGCATGTAAAAAATTTCCATCCATCATTTTGGGAAGTTCTCCTCCAGTCGAATTATTTGATGGCTCTGCATGTTATTCAGACATTGCGAGTTTTTTATCAGCTAAAACGGGTGAGAACTTTCTTCTGAATTCAACTTGTGAAGAGTGGGTACAAGATAGTCTGGATGGAACTCTGTCTTCTCTGTACTCTGTCCTTCCAGATGTAGGTAATTCTTCAGTAAGTGAAGAATATACTTATAGTGCTGGTTCATCTCTTCTGCCTAAGAATATTGAGACTGGAACAATATCTAGTAATCCAGCTGTCGAAGAAGATACTTCAAGAAAGGAGTTAAAATTACAAAATAATGCAGTATCTGGCAGATCATTTCTTGACCAGTCTGTTGGTTCCATACCTGGATTAAGTAAGAGGCATCAGCGCCAGCTTGATGAGAGCGGCTTCCACACGGTGGGTTTTTTTTTGTTTCTATTTTTTGTTCTTATTTGAAGAACAGATAAAGCCTCAAATATCTATATATAATTATGTAAGTTGCGTTGGACTAATTTTGTTCCTTCTGTTTTCTAGTTAGGGAAATTACTACATCATTTTCCTCGGACCTATGCCGACTTACGAAATCCACAGGTTAATATTTATGATGGACAATACTTGATCTTTATAGGGAAAGTCTTGTCATCAAGGTGTCATTCTCTTTCTCCCTCCCTCTCTTTTTTTATTTTCACCTTTTTTGTTAAAAAAATGCATTTAATTTCTTGATTCGATGTAAACTGATATGCTTTTCTGATTTTTCTTTGGCATCATCCAGTTTTTAAGCTATTGATTCATCAAATGAGTAGTTGCATCAATTCAAGGTTTATGGCCTCTGATTTTATAGGAGTGCCTTTGGAGGGAAAATTTCCTTAATAAATTAGCTTCATAATTGAATAATGTTCTGCTGTCAATAGAGGCGTTAATGTTCTCTAGTATTCCAACATATCACCTACCCCTCTTTAGAATACTTCAAAGTTGGCCAGCTACTTGAAGAAAATTAGAAATGTCTCTTGGAAAGACGTGGGCAGGTTCTAGTTAACTGGAAGGTCTTTTTGCTAATAGATGAAGGTGGTCTTTGTTTCGGTAATTTCAGAAACAGAAATTTTGCTCTTGCTGTAAAACAGCCAAACTAGGCACTTTGTAGAGGACAGCGATCAATTACTTCACATTCTCTGTGGGATGGATGGCTTTCCTAGAGATGCTGTCAGTGCCAGATGTCCTTGGGAGTTTTGTTTCCACATGTTGTCTTAGGTCTAGCAGGAGTATGAGTTCCAGTTTGGGATAGCTGGATAGCTGACCACATTCTTTCTAAGGTGCTTGGTCGAGGAATAACCTTTGGGAGGAGAATTTTACATTATTTCTTGTCCAGTCCATGTAATATTCCCATTTCTAAATTCTGGTATGAGCAAAATTTAGGGTTACTTTTTCTGAAGAAATTTTGTTGAACATGATTGCTGGAAAATGGGAAATGCATAAGTTTTTCTAATTTTCGTTAGGCTGTCTCCCTTGAACATTTACCAAATCCTAAAAAGTGGAAGGTTGATCATTTGAATGTGGGGCTTTGTCGTCTCAAATGATGTTGATTTAACCACCATGAGTTGACTGAGTGGTTCACAAGGACCATGCAAATATTAAATGTCTCAAAGGGGATGAGTTTAACTGGTCACCAATCCTAGATATTAGTATCTTACGAGTGTTCTTGGTAATCAAAGGATGTAGGCTTTAGTAATTGTCTCATGAAAATAATTGAGTTGCACGCAAGGTGACTCAAACACTTACTGATAGTAAAAAAAAAATTTAATTTGTTTTCAATCTATTTAAGGATAAATTCTTTTAAAATTTGATACACGCTTCTTTCGATTTGGTTAATCTTTTTGTTTCTTCATGTTCTTTAAGGTCTTAGTCTTTCCTGCTGGTTTTTTATTGGCCTTTTTTGTTGGTTTTTATGTTTTTTGTTTTCACCCATTGGTAGGTTGTTTCCTTGAACATTTTATATCTTTTCATCTAGTTTTCTGTTAAAAAACAAGGAAGTCTCATTTTTATAACGATGATAACATATCGAGCCCTCTCTTGAACTAGGGTCTATTCAAAGTATGAGTTATTTGGACAAATAGAAAGGGAGAGAGAGTATCCTTGTCTAAGAGCCCTAGAGAGTCAAGGTTTTTAGTTCCCTTTCTCTTTAGAAGTTCTTGGCCTGTTTTATCTGTTTTCGTCTGCCCTTTGCCCTTTGGTACAAAGGGTGGTTGTGCAAAGATCGTTCCTCGTCATTAAATTTCAAAATCTAAGTCTAATCCAAAATTCTTCATATGCAACTAACCTCGCCCTTCCAGGTTAAAAGCCCGTGCTTATCCATTGATCAGGGTGGGGAAGGTGGCCAACAAGTTTCAATTAATTCCATATATGTCTTGCAACTTATTTTTAATTTTGAATATCATATTTTTGTAATAGATGACAGGAAAAGTTAGTATCATTTCATTTCCAAGTAGGTGACATTTCATTTAAATCAGAATACCTTTGTTTAATTTTATTTATGTTTAGATTTGTGTTTTAATTTTACCTAGTACCACTAAAATCCCAAATTATTTAGAGTCCTGACTGCCCAAAGGATTCAAAGATTTAAGGTGGATCCATGAAATATATATTTCTTGCAGGGGAATCAGAGCTAGTTACTCCTTTTCATTTCTTGAGGTGGTTGTGGGCTGTGAAATTGCAGAAAGAGAATCAAATTCTGGTTGTCTGGCTGATAATAATACTGGTGGAAAGAAGATAGTTTATTTGCACTTGAAGAAATTCTTTCGTGGTACTCGGTTTACTTTCCAGCCTTTTCTAAGAAGTCTTGGAGCAAATCACAAAGAGGGAGAGATTGTTTGTGTAAGTGGTAAGGTAAATCTCTAGAATCGCTAATATAGATTCTCTTGTTTGATTTTCATTATGGTTTAAGTATGTACCGTTGCATTGCATGATGATCTATCCTAAAATAATTGGGAGCGTAGCTTTTTCAGATTTTAATGGCTCTTTCTAATCATTGAATATTTTGCCACCTCATTATATTTATTTTCCACTTAAAACCTTTTGCCTCCTTAATATTGTAACTCTCAATTGACAATTTTTGAAGTAACCAACAATGTACATTCTTTCATTTTTCTGAATGAAAGCGTGGTTTCTTAGAAAAAAAAAATTGACCAACAATAGTAAATAATCAATAAATTTTCCAGCAGAGTAAAACGCATATAGAAGGTGATTTTTACCTCTTTCTGTGGCAGCATTCTTTTTGTGGATGGTTTGGAGTTTGCTTCTTTAAACATAGAACAAGGCATGATTTTTCAGCATGTGATTTTGTTTAGGAGCTAGCAACCCTGAACAATATTTAAAGAGCCTGTGTCGGACATGGATACGTCTGGACATAACATTTTTGTATTTTTCTCCCTTGTTTCCCTGAATAATTTTTTTTGTGTCTTCTCATCAAAATATGAAAAGTTTGTTCCCAATGTGCTCATGTCTACTTTTTAAGAATTTGACTTGTTGTCTGTATCTAATGTTCGTGTCCACGCTTCTTAGTTTATAATTTAGTACTATCCTTTGTGCTAGACAAGATACCAGTTACCACTATTGTAAAATTAGGAAGGTCCAAAAATATAGAAGTTGAAACTACTGCCTTTTCTGATGGATAATGGTAGTTACTGCACCATGTTGCACTCTATGAACTTTTTGATTTTTTACTTTATTTAGCTCTTCTTATGATGACTTGACATTTTGTTTTCCACTTAGGTAAGGACTATGCAATCTGAAGATCACTATGAGATGAGGGAATATAACATTGATGTTCTTCAAGACGAAAAGGATGTGCCATTTTACGCTAAAGAGAGGCCATATCCTATATACCCTTCAAAAAAGGGTTTAACTCCAACGTTTCTTAGAGATATTATTGCCAGGTTTGTACTGCGTTGTTTTCCATTTTTTTCCCTGTTATCTTTTCCAGTGTTGTTAATTATATTCTCTGTTTTCTTTAAAGTAGCCCTTCCTAGACAATTTAGCTTCGCTTGAACCCATTATATCTCTATATCTTCTATTATTATGCTTTTTGAAAATTTCCATTAATGAAAAGAGACTAACGCTCACGAATACTAACCCCGAGAAAAATAGAATAAAAAATAAACATTGGCAATGGTAAAGAATCTCTTCTAGTCTGGAATGAAGAGGGACCGTTGATGTTGCTTTTCCCAAGCTATACAAGTGGGTAAATTGATCAAATACAACCATCTGAAACCCAACTACTCTAAATTGGGAGCTGGATTTTATGAGAAACCTACAAAGAGGATGAAATTTCATAATGGGCTGCTCTATTTCATATTTCTCACAGGTAGTGATAAAGGAGATTCTTAGATGGCTTTAGACCAGACGGTTAAATCCCTAAACAACATCATTGAGAAGGATCCCTATTTATAAGCATTTTGCGTGGCAGATAGCCCATGAAACTGCCTGTTTTCCAACAAAATCCCCTTCTGCGTACTTTCTTAATAGGTTATTAGTTTAAAATTCCTTACCTTTCCTATTGTGGATTCACTAATTTGGATAAGGTTAAAGGTGACACTGACCGCAGTTGGACTGGGGTGTGTACTTTCCATATTTTTTATCTTTCAGGGATCAAAGGTGTTAGAAACTTTTTAGAATATTTGAGTTGGATAGTTTGGTTGGTCTTATTTCATAAGGAAGTCTATTTTTTAAGCCTATTTAATGGTTTTGAAGATTTTCTACTGATTAATTGATTTTAACTTCTTTTTCCGTACCCAAATTTATTTTCGTATTTCATGCAGAGGCATAGAAGCATTGCCTGTCAACATAGATCCCATTCCAGAAGATATCACTCAGAGCTTTGGGCTATTGCGTCTTCATGATGTAAGTGTCTTTTTTAATTTAGTTTGTGGAAAATGGGGGACGTTTGAGAGAAAATATTCAATATTTCATCTACAAAGTCATAGATGTATACGAAGCCATAAACTAGCATTACAATTTGATTAAAAAGAAGAAATTTGCTGCTTCTCGATTTCGGATTTGTGTCTTGATTGGAATGCTTTTCTTTTTCTCATATAATCCGATCTTTGCATTGTTTTTCTTGCTTTCTTTTTTTATTTTTCCCTTGGATCTATTGTATTTTTTTGAGAATGAAAAGTTTTGTTTTTTTTTAATAAAATGAAAAGGTTGCTTATCCAAAAAAAGAAAAAAAGATCTTTTGATGGGTTGTTGTTAATGGGTTCTTTTAACCAAGTTATTACATTAATACACAATAATCTATATAGTATTGCTAACCCAAGCATTTCTCAAGTGGTTAAAAGAATGATATCTTCAACCAATAGATTAGAGGTTTGAAACCCCTCTCCCACACTGGTTGAGTTCGAATAATACACTTATCAGTTAATATTTGTTTGCTTAACTTTTAAAAAAATTGAATATTTCTTTGCTTTACCTCAAAAAGTGTATTTCCAAATTAATTATTTGATAACTTATTATTTCTTTTTTCCAGTTTGGCGTTGGGTCTAAGATTAAAAAGTAAGGCCATTGCACTTATATCAATCTGCCTCAAACTAATAGCAAGTATAACACGAGCTAAAACAATTTGCAAATATGGTAGAATTATAAGCCCAGCCTTGTTAAAAAATGTGGTAAGTCAAAAACATGTGAAAAGTTAAAAAGGCCCATTAAAATATCTCAACGCCACACATTTGTCAATAATAGATATAAATCTCAGATGATTTACATCTATCAGTAAAAATTGTTGATGATTTATATCTATCAGTAAACATTGTTGATAGATATAAATCACAGATAGATTGTATCTTAGTAAATCAGTTATTTACTTAGTATTGATAGATGTAAATCATGATTGACTACTTAGTAGTAAATCAGTTACTTATGCAATAAAAAAAAGGCTACTGGGGTTTGCTTTCATGCTATTTTTTCAAAAACAAGAGACAACTTTATTAATAGATGAAAAGATACAAAAAAAAAAAAAAAAAAAAAAAA